>NC_081553.1:37956241-38186241 GCF_963082655.1 Stomoxys calcitrans | reverse complement strand
CTAAGTATGGCTCAAGTGGCTACATAATCTGATATAGCTGCCTTATAAACAGATCATGGGTCTTGACTTCTTGAGCCTCTAGAAGGCGCAATTCTCGTCCCGTTTGACTTAAATTTTGCACGTTGTGTTTTGGTATTACTTCCAACCGCTGTTCTAAGTATGATTCAAATCGGTTCATAATCTGGTATAGCTGCCATATAAACCGATCTTGGATTTCGACTTCTTGTGCCGCTAGAGGGCGCAATTCTCATCCGATTTGGCTGTAATTTAGCATGAGCTGTTTTGTGATGATAACTGTGCTTAATATGGCGCAAATCGGTACATAACCTGATATAGCTGCCATATAAACCGACCTGGGATCTTGACTTCTTGCGCGTCTAGAGGGCGCAATTTTATCCTTTTTGGCAGAAATTTTGTACAACGCCTTCTCTCATGACCTTCAAGATGCGTGGTCAATATGGTCTGAATCGATTTACAGCTTGATACTGCTCCCATATAAACCTATCTCCCGACTTTGCTTCTTGAGCCCCTTCAAGGCGCAATTTTTAGACAAATAAATTGAAATATTACGCAATGACTTCTACAATGTACAGCATTCATTTATGCGATCCTTGTTTGAGGGTATATAAGATTCGGCCCGACCAAACTTAGCACGCTCTTACTTGTTTTTTTTTTTAGTTTTTAAGCTAAAACTTATATTTTGTCTTTTAATACATTTCAACAAGAAAATTATTCAACTTCAGGTTATAATACCTTGTCCCTCCACTGTAGTCCTTGACTTTGTCTTTTGTTATCATTTCCTTAAATTTTGTTTACTTACTTGATTTAAGTTTCTGCCATTGCCCATATTGAAAATGTGCAAAGTGTGGATAAATTTGTATTTGCATCTGCAGAAGGGGAATTCTTCACGGTACTGCTGTTGCTCTTACTTTTGACTTGATGTGGGAAATGTCACTTTTTGACAGTTACTAGCTACTTTGACTTCTGTTCTGTTGTTCGCTGCGTAGTCTTCTGGTTTGGGGGCTATATTGTAATGGCGCCTTGTATAAACAAATGAATTTTTATAAATATTTAATTTGTTTTCATTGGTATTCGGCAATGGGAATGCCATTTTTGAAAGTTTTTGTTTATAGCAGGATCAAATGGGAAGGAAAAATACTAAGCATGAAGTGTTGAAAAAGGAGAGCAAGAAGTCGACAATAAAATAAAATAAAATTAAATTAAATTTTTAAGTGGGTCCAAGAACTAAAATTAGGAGATCGGTATATATGGCAGCTATAGTCAAATATGGACCGATTTCATCCATATAGGGAATGGAGATCAGAAAGCCTAACAAAGGAGCTTGTGCTAATGCACTAAATGCGCCTTTTATGGGCCAAAGACCCTTAATCGGGAGATCAGTCTATATGGCAGCTATATCCAAATAAAGCCTGATCTTGGCCATACTCAGTACGAATGTGGAGGAGCCTTACGTTAAACATTGTGCCAAAATTTGGGCGAAATCGGATAACAAAGGCTTAAATGGGAAAAAATCTAAAATCGGAAGATCGGTCTATATGGGGGATATATCAAGATACAGTCCGATGTAAACCATCTTCAAACTTAACCTGCCTATGAACAAAAAATTTATCTGTGCAAAGTTTCAGCTCAATATCCCTATTTTTAAAGACTGTAGCGTGATTTCAACAGACAGACGGATGGACAGGCGGACGGACATGGCTAGATCGTCTTAGATTTTTTCAATGATCAAGAATATATAAACTTTATAGGGTCGGAAGTGGATATTTCGATGTGTTGGAAACGGAATGACAAAATGAATATACCCCCATCCTTCGGTGGTGGGTATAAAAATATATACAAAAAAAAAAAAATAGTTGAAGGGCATAATTTTATTCTACATACCAATTTTCTGCCAAAACAACAAAAATTAAAGTTCTAGGAACCGAACAAGGGTACACGGGACCTATATCAGGTTCTACACCGATGTGGACCGTATTACACACATTTGTGGGAAGTCATAACAGAACACTATGTTCCAAATTTCAGCCAAATCGGACAAAAATTGTGGCTTCCAAGGGCTCAAGAAGTCAAATCGGGAGATCGGTTTACACGGGAGCTATATCAGGTTATTGGCTGATTTGGGCCGTTTTCAGCACAGTTTTTGGAAGAGGAGCTATATCAGGTTATAGACCGATTCGGACCGTACTATACACTGTTGTCAGACCATTTTTGCTATATGGTGTTGTGGTCTGAAGGACGCCGCTTCAAAAGTCCACCTACTGCTCAATACTTAACCGGATCCAAAGGATGGCTTGTTTGTGCATCACAGCCGCACTCAGGACCACACCATCTGATGCACTGAATTTAATGCTACATCTTATGCTTCTGGACATTGTGGCTACCCAAAGTGCAGCGACCACTACCGTTTATATGGGAGCTATATCAGATTATTGACCGATTTGGGGCGTTTTCAGCACAGTTTTGGGAAAAGGAGCTGTATCAGGTTATAGGCCGATTCGGACCGTACTAAGCACTATATGCTATATTATTATGCTATATGGAGTTGTGGTCTGAAGGACAGCGCTTAAAAAATCCACCTACTACTCAATACCTAACCGTATCCAAAGGATTACTTGTTTGTGCATCACAGCCGCACTGTGGACGACACCATCTGATGCACTGAATTTAATGCTACATCTTATGCCTCTTGACATTCTGGAAGTTGCAGCGACCACTACCGCCAGGTTAAGGGATCTTTCTCATTGGTCATGTGACGGCCACGGACACTGTGTTATACTTGATACAATATCCGATGTTCCAGGCGGTGTGGAATACACCCAACCTGAGCCGCTTTTTGATAAAAATTAGTGTACCACTATTCCTGATAGAACCGATTGGAACTACGAAACCCTGGTAATAGAAGTTTAATAGACTTCTATACGGATGGTTCCAAACTAAACCGAGATCCTTGCAATTAAGGAAGTGGTGGAATGGCTATGATATAATGTCGTTACGACGATTGGCATAAATATTTTCTCAGACAGCCAGTCAGCCATTAAATCCGTGGAGAATGTATTTCTGAACACAAAAGCCGCCCTCTACTGTCGCAGATCTCTCAACGAGATGGGTGAACAGTTCAAAATTCACCTGTTCTGGGTGTCGGGCCACAGACATATCCCAGGGAATTGTAAAGCGGGCGAGCTTGCGAGACTAGGATAGGAACTACATTTCACATTTCAGGGAAACTGGAATCTGTGGGTATGCCTCTAGCGAGTGTTCAGGACCAGGCCCGAAAGGCAACTAATGATAGATAGTCACAAACAGGGGACTGTGATCATTTTAAAACTAGGTAGCCTCAGCTAGACTTGAAGAGGTCTACTGCTTTGCTGTCATTGGCAAGAACAAACTTCTCAATCATTGTGTCCGTCATGACAGGTCACTGTCTACTCGGAAAACATGCTGACAGACTGAAGGTTGCAAGAAGTCAAGATCCAAGATCGATTTATATGATAGCAATATCAAAACATAGACCGATTTGAACCATACTGCACAGTTGGTGGAAGTGATACCAAAACACCACGTGCAAAATTTCAGTCATATCTAGTGGCTCAAGAAATCAAGACCCAAGATCGGTTTATATGGCAGCTATATCAAACCATGGACCGATTTGGCCCATATACAATCCCATTTGACCTACACTAAGAGAAGGTGTTTGTGCAAAATTTCAAGCGCCTACCATTACTCCTTCGAAAGATAGCATGCTTTCGACAGACAGACGGACGGACATGGCTAGATTGACTTAAAATAACATGACGCATATTTCGAGGTGTTACAAACAGAATGATGAAATTAGTATACCACCATCCTATAGTGGAGGGTATGAAAACGAAGGAGGTTTTAAACCGATCCCCCTAATGTTGACGACCCCCGCGTGAGCTTATCTGCGCCCATGTCCCGACGGAAAACAAGGATATGTTCTACGAGCGACTCGAAAGAAAATATGACCGCTGTCCCGCCCATGATATTGAAATCGTTCTGGGTAATTTTAAAGCGAAAATATGAAAGGAAAATATTTTGGACCCAACAGTCGGAAAATTTAGCCTACACGAAGAAACTTTCCATAATGGATTGAGACTAATAGACTTTGCTGCGGCAAAGAACATGGTAGTTAGCAGCAACAGATTCCAACATAGAAGGACTCACACGGCCAAGTGGCTGTCAGGCTATCAAAACACGAGAAACCTAATAGATCATATTATGTTAAATGGAAGGCATTCATCCTGCATGTTGGAAGTGAGATCGATCCGAGTTGCGAACATCGATGTGGATCATTACCTCATTGCAGCAAAGGTTCGCATATGTCTTAGTTTGGCGAGAAATTTACGATCTGACACTGCACAGAAACTAGACATTGGCAAGCAGCAAACACAACAGGTGGTAGCGGCATACTCCACTCGGCTGACCCAATTGCATGAAGAAAGCACTCGCTTTACCGATATTATAGCAGGGCAATGGCAAACCATTGCCCACTCTATGGAAAATGGCGCGAAATCCGTACTTGTGTACCGGAAGCCTCTCCCAAGAATACCATGATACGACCAAGAGTGTCGAGATGCTACTGAAACCAAGAATGTGGCATACAGAGCAAACTTACAAGCAGTAGCTACGCGCCAGATCGGTCCATATAGGGATTTAACTAAAAATATTCCAAATCGGCTTAATCTAATCTTACATATAAAATTCAATTTGTGTTTGTCTGTAGGTTTGTTTGTTTGTGTGTTTCTTATAGACTCAGGAACGGCTGAACCGATCTTCTTGAAATTTTCACTGATCCCGTGGTGAAAATAGGGTACCAAATTTTTTTGGTATCTGAAGGGGGAGCAGACCCTCCCCCTTACACAAATTTTCAGAAACGACAGTTCTCGGAGATGGGTGGTGCGAGTTAAGCGAAATTTTGTGTGCTCTCTTATAGTAACTTACAAACAAAAATTTGGTTTCCAAATTTCGGATGAGGTACCTAGGGGGGGCGCCCCACCCCAAAACCTACCAAATATATATATGCACCAATTACGACAATATGGGACTCAAATGGAAGGTATTTAAGATTAGAAAACGTATCTGATATTCAATTGTCGGACCAAGTGTTTGGGGGAACATCTCAACCCCCAAAAGTGTCTGGGGGGCCGCCCATTCCCGAGATCATCCGTCAAAGAAGACAAATTTACGATCATAGCAATATGGGGCTCAAATGAAAGGTCTTTGGAAGTAAAGCACGAATCTGATATCAATGTTCGGGAAAAGTGTTTATGGGGCCACCCCAGCCCCATAACACGAATCTGATATATATTTTAATAGCCAAGTTACTGAGTGACCGCCCCATCCCCGAAAACACCCCCCAAACCGGTCATATTTGCCGACTATGGAAAAATGGAGCTGAAATGAAGGATATTTGGGAGTAGACCATGAATCTGACATCAACATTCGGGACCAACTGTCTAGGGGACGTACCGCCATCATTACAACCCCTATGTAGGACGTATTTGCTCATCAAGACAAATTGGGTCTTTAAGACATTAAGGGGTTTAAGTGAATGGTATTTAAGATTAGACAACGAATTTGATATCCAAGTTTGAGGCCAATGACGATGTGGGGTTCAAATATATGAGAATAGGGCACGTTGATGATATATTTTCAGGGCTTAGTGTTTTAGGGAGCACCGCACTCCTCCAAAGACCCCTAAATCGGGCATATTTACCGACCATGTCAATATGGGGCTTAAATGAAAGGAATTTGAGAGTAGAGCAAGAATTGGTACCCACTTTCGGATCAATTTTCTGGGGAACTACCCCTTCCCAAAATACCCCACAAACAGCAATTTTTTACTGACCACAGCAATATGGGGCTCAAATAAAGTTATTTGGGAGTAGAATACGTATTTAGTATCCAAATATAGGACCATGTATTAAGGTCATCAACCCTTCCCCAAAACACCCCCCAAAGGGTGAAAATTTTTCGATGATGCCAATATGTGGATCAAATGAAAGTCATTGGTTGCCCAAAAAGTAATTGCGGAGTTTTTTACACTTTTTTTCTAAATCAAGCTAAAAGTGACAGCTGATAACTGACAGAAGAAAGAATGCAATTACAGAGTCACATGCAGTGAAAAAATTTGTCAACGCTGACTATATGAAAAATCCGCAATTACTTTTTGGGCAACCCAATATTTGATTCTAGGAGACGAATTTGATAACCAATTTTTGGGGCCATGTGTTTGGGGGACGCCTCATCCTCCTCATCCGCCTCATATAAAGTAAAAGAAGGCGCAGCGTGTCCGGTTTAGCTAGTAGGATATAAGATCTATCGATGGTGGGGGTTTCCAAAGTTCGGCCCAGCCTTATTGCGTTTTTACTTGTTACTCATGAAATAGTGTTTTCCAAAGTTCAACTACCCTTCCAATACCTAAAGCGATCTTCACCCTTCTTAAGCATCGAAAAATCCCAAAACAAATCACCAAGAATAACAAACAATTTGGCGAACAAAAACTAATAATTGTCAAAAAGTCAATTTCACTTAGACCAACAAACACAAGGATAGTAATCACCAAAATGGAAAACCTAGATTCTTAAACAACATCAAGAAAAGGACGCAGGGATAGAGCCAAACATAAAAGGGATTGGCTGTATTAAAAGTGCATGGAACAACAGCTGAGTTGTTGATTATGCGATACAAAAAAAAAAAAAAAGTGCCCAATTGACATGAAAATCGTTGAAGGTGACACCGAGGGATGAGGCTGTGAATGCGGACAAGCAAACAATCACCCCGCTGACGAGGACGATAAGGATAATGATGATGATGAGCTAAGCGCAGATGATGAATTTCTAGAATTTTGACAATAAAAAAAAGGACAGCGACATGGTGATTGCCAAACAAAATGAAGTCAACCACCAAATGCGAAACAGGAAAAAAGGGATAAATGTCATATTTGTTGCAATTTGTATCAAAGGATATACAAAAGGGTGCTTACAGAGGGGCAGAAAAAATATAGAAAAGAAAAAAACAAACTATGATTTGAATAAAACGTTTTATGGAATAATCAAAATGCGTACACGCACTCACTTTTCTCAGCTACTCCTGGGGATAAACATGTGCCAGTGTAAGTGTCATGTGAACTTAGTCCTGTTTCAGGCAAATCGGCCATAACTGTTTTGTGTGAGTTTGAGAGTGCGTGTGTGTGTGTGTGAATCTGTCATTTTTGGTCTGTCAGCAATTAACACGCTATTCATCAGCATTTGACTTTTTCCCATTTGTCGCATACAATGCCCCTGGTACATGAGTTCGATCCTTTTGTCTCTCCCAAAACCCTTGATGAACCCATCCATGAATCCATCGGTAAGGACATATGCAAGTGACTGACAATGAATGACTGACGAATGGTCATATATGGATTGGCTGATTTTATGTTCACACAAAAACCGGATTAGCTAAATGTAATCCATTCATCCATATTCATATTAAGGCCTCCATTGAATTCGTCAGAGTCGAAACAAAGCTGTTAATTTTGGTTAAAAATTGAAAATACTTTTCTCGCATCAATGTCAAAATAGAAATTTTTCACACTGGCTCAATGATGTTGTTTCAATGCTCTCTAGAGATTAAAAGGAGCACAAAGAGAGAAAGAGAGAGAGAGAGTTTGAAAGGGATATTAGTGAACATTTTTAGATGGGCGGTATACCAACCTAGACATTCCGTTTGTAACACTTCGACATATTGACCTTAGGCCCCATAAATATTTTTGATCGTCTTAACTTTCTGAGTCCCATATCCGCCAGTGTGTTTGTCGAAATCACTATGGCGTTCAAATGAATAAAGATATCCACTTGGCTTGGTGGAGGCTTTCGGTACCCAAAAATGGATGTTGCGGAAGTTTTCATGGACTGGGCAATGGTTTACCATTGCGCTGCTACACTATCGGAACAGGGAGTGCTTTTGTCCTGCAATTGGGTCAGCCGAGTGGAGTATGACATTGCCTCTGGTGTTTGCAGCTCTCCGATGTCTAGTCTCCGTGCAGTGTGAGATCGTACGCTTCTCGCCAGAGTAGAGTAGGTTGATTGACCATGTCCGTCCATCTGTCGAAGCAATCAAGTTAGGCGCTTGAAAATTTGCAAAATAGTTCCCATTAGAGTGGGTCGTTTGGGATTGAAAATGGAACATATCGGCCCATGCTTTGATATAGCTGCCATATAAACCGATCTTGGTCTTAATTTCTTCAGCCTTTAAAGAGAGCAATTCTTAACCGATTTCGGTCTCAATTTCTTCAGCCTTTAAAGAGAGCAATTCTTAACCGATTTGGCTGAAAATTTGTATGAAAGGTTTTGTTGTGGCTTCCATCCACTGTGCTGAGTATGGTCCAAATCGATTCATAACCTGATATAGCTGTCATATAAACCGATCTTGGGTCTTGACTTCTTGAGCCTCTATAGGGCGCAATTCTTATCCGATTTGAATGAATTTTTGCACGAAGTATTTTATTATGATATCCAACAACTGTGCCAAGTTGGTTCAAATCGGATCACAATCTGATATAGCTGCCTTAAAAACCGATCTCAGATCTTGACTTATTGAGCCAATAGAGGTTGCAATTATTATCCGATTTGGCTGAAATTTTGCATGAAGTATTTTGTCTAGACTTCCAAACAACTAAGCAAAGAATGGTCTAAATCGGTTTATAACCCGATATAGCTCCTATGTACACCGATCTCTCGATTTTGCTTTCTGACCCTCAAGAGGACGTAATTATTATCCGATTGGGATGAGGACTTTAACCTCATATATCACTCCTATATAAACCCATCTCCGGATTTTAATTCTGGAGCCCCTACAGGCCGCAATTTTTATCCGATTTGCCTGAAATTTGCACAGTGACTTCTATCGGGGTTTCCAATAAGAGGACCTAAAAAATTTTTTTATACGCACCACCGAACGATGGGGGTAGATTCATTTTTTATTTCCACTTGAAACATATCGAAATATCCATTTCCGACCCTATAGGTATCACCCAGACATGTCCATCCGTCCGTTGAAATCACACTACAGTCTTTGAAAATAGAGATATTGGGCTGAAACTTTGAGCCTGAAAGACCCTTTATTTTCCATAAGCAGGTTAAGTTCGAAGATAGGCTATATTGGATAATATCTTGATATAGACCTTATATAGACCGATCCAAAGATCGGCCTTAGGCCCAAAAAATCCTCATTTATTATCCGAATTTGCTGAAATTAAGGACAGTGAGATGTGTTGGGCCACACGACATCCATCTACAATTTGGCCCCGGTGAGTTGTGTTTGGCCCTTCGACATCCTCCTTTGATTTGGCCCAGATTAGTCCAGATTTGGATATAGCTGCCATATAGACCGATATCTCGATTTAAGGTTTTGGGCCCGTAAAAGCCACATTTATTGTCCGATTTTGCTGAAATTTGGGACAGTGAGTTGTGTTAGGCCCTTCGACATACTTTTTCAATTTGGCCCCGATCGGTCCAGATTTGAATATAGCTGCCATGTAGACCGATCTCTCGATTTAAGATCTTGGGCCCATAAAAGGCGCATTTATTGTCCGATTTCGCCGAAATTTGGGACAATGAGTTGTTTTAGACCCTTCGACGTCTTTTTGGAATTTTGCTCCGATCTGTCCAGATTTGGATATAGCTGTCATATAGATTGATCTCTCGATTTAAAGCCTTGGGCCCATAAAAGGCCGAAATTTTTCGCCGAAATTTGGGACAATGAGTTACGTAAGAACCTTCGACATATTCTTCGATTTGTGCCCGATCGGTCCAGATTTGGATATAGCTGCCATATAGATCGATATCTCGATTATAGGTTTTGGGCCCGTAAAATCCACATTTATTATCCGATTTTGCTGAAATTTAGTGAGTTGTGTTAGGCCTTTCGGCATACTTCCTCAATTTGGCCCAGATCGGTCCAGATTTGTATATAGCTGCCATGTAGACCGATCTCTCGATTTAAGATCTTGGGCGTTAGGACCCTCGACATCTTGCTGCAATTTGGCCCCGATGGGTCCATATTTGAATATAGGTGTCATATAGACCGATCTCTCGATTTAAGGTTTTGGGTCCATAAAAAGCGCAATTATTGTCCGATTCCGCCGAAATTTGGGACATTGAGTTGTGTTAAGCCCTTCAACATTCTTCTGGAGTTTGGCCCAGATCGGGACAGATTTCTATATAGCTGCCATATAGATTGATCTCTCGATTTAAGATCTTGGGCCCATAAAAGGAGCATTTATTGTCCGATTTCACCGAAATTCGGGACGGTGAGTTGTTTTAGACCCTTCTACGTCTTTTTGAATTTTACCCAGATTGGGACAGATTTCTATATAGCTGCCGTATAGATTGATCTCTCGATTTAAAGTCTTGGGCCCATAAAAGGCGTATTTATTGTCCGATTTCGCCGAAATTTGGGACAATGAGTTACGTAAGAACCTTCGACATATTCCTCGATTTGTGCCAGATCGGTCCAGATTTGGATATAGCTGTCATATAGACCGATCTCTCGATTTAAGGTTTTGTGACCATAATAGGAACATTTATGGTCCGATTTCAGCGAAATTTGGGACATTGAGTTGTGTTAGGCCCTTCAACATCTTTCTGAAATTTGCCCCAGATCGGGTCTGATTTGGATTTAACTGCCATATAGACTTATCTCTCGATTTAAGGTTTTGGGCTCATAAAAGGCGCAGTTATATTGACTGATCCGCCGATTTAGGACCTTGAGCCCATAAAAGCCACATTTATTATCCGATTTTGCTGAAAATTAGGACAGTGAGTTGTGTTAGGCTCTTCGACATCTTTCTTCATTTTGGCCCAGATCGGTTCAGATTGGGATAAAGCTGCAATATAGACCGATCTCTCGATTTAAGGTCTTTGGCCCATAAAAGGCGCATTTATTGTCCGATTTTAATTCGAAACAGTGACTTATGTTAGGCTTTTCGACATCCATGTCGTATATGCTTCAGATAGGTTCATATTTAGATATAGCTACCAAAAAGAAAAATATTTTATTTTTCAAAATTTAACAATGACTTGTACTCATTTGGCTGCTCAATGTCCGTGCGGAATTTGGCCTAAATCGGACCATATTTCGATATAGTTGCTATGGAGGCATGAATTATTCATATTTTACAGGATTTTGACAAATGGTGGTTTATGCGTGGTATCCATATTTCGGCCCGGCCGAACTTAACATCATTTTTATACCCACCACGATAGGATGGGGTACTACTCATCAAATCTTTCCGTTTATAGCACCCCGAAATAGTCGTCTAAGACCCCATCTTATATATAAAAAACAATTTGTGTTTGTTTGTAGGTTTGTTTGTATGTTTGTGTGTCCCTTATAGACTCGGAAACGGTTGAACCGATTTTCTTGAAATTTTCACAGATGGTGCATAATGAATCCGTGGTGAAAATAGTTTACTAAATTTTTTGATATCTGAAGGGGGGCGGACCCTCCCCTAACCCTTATTTTCAGAAACGTCAGATCACGGATATGGGTGGTGCGATTTAAGCGAAATTTTGTGTGCTCTCATATGGTACTCAAAAACTAAAAATTTGGTATCCAAATTTCGGATGGGGTACCTAGGGGGGCCGCCCCACCCTAAAACCTACCAAACATATATTTAGACCAATCACGACAATATGGGACTCAAATGTAGGGTATTTAGGATAAGAAAACGTATCTGATATCCAATTGGCGGACCAAGTGCTAGGGGGACCACCCCAAGCCCCAAAACACCACTAAATCGGACATATTTACCGACCGTGGCAATATGGGACTCAAATGAAAGGTATTTGCGAGTAGAATGCGAATTTGATATCCAAATGTGGGACCAAGTTTCTGGGGGTCCACCCCTTCCCCAAAACACCCCCCAAGCAGGACTTATTTACTGACCATGGGAATATGGGGCTTAAATAAGAGGTATTTGAATGTAGAATACGAATCTGATATCTGAATATGGGACCAAGTGTTTGGGGAGCCGCCTCTCACCAAAAACATCCCCAAAGGAGACAAATTTACGACCATAGCAATATGGGGCTCAAATGAAAGGTCTTTGGGAGTAAAGCACGAAATTGATATCAATATTCGGGAAAAGTGACTATGGGGCCACCCCACCCCAACAACACCACCCAAATAGTAAGTATTTTCTGACTATTGCAATATGAGGCTCAAATTAGAGGGTTTTTAAAGTGGAACACAAATCCGATATATATTTTCAAGGCCAACTCACATAGGTTTTAAATAAATGGTATTTGAGAGAAGGGCACGATGCTGATGTTTTTTCAGTGCCAAGTATCTGGGGGACCACCTCTCATCCGAAGACACCACTAAATCAGACATCATGAGAATATCGGCCTGAAATGAAGTATTTCAAGAATGGAGTACACCTTACATCAAAACTTAAATTCGTAGGCCAATAGAGATCATACGGGATTCAGATAAAGGCACTTTTATTGTTGTTGTTAACTGTTAGACAAGTTAGCATGGTATTTCCCTAAAAGATCTTTTATTGTCGAAAATAAATATTTCAAGGAAACTTTTTTTCCATATAAAGTAAAAGAAGGCGCAGCAGAGCGAGCCCGGGTCAGCTAGTAAAGTATATATATTCTAGATCGTCTCGACATTCTGAGTCGGTCTAGCCTTGTCCGTTCTTCCGTCTGTCGAAATCACGACGGAGGTTGAGCGCGTAAATCTAGCCGCTTGAAATTTTGCACAGATACTTAATATTATCGGTATATCGGATATATATCGGTACAGATTAAGACATAGTTCCCATATTAACCGATCTCCTGATTTGATTCTTGAGCCCCCGGAACCCGCAATTTGGCTAAAATTTTACTTGTAGTGTTTTGTTATGATTTTCAACAACTGTGCCAAGTACGTTAAAGACCTAATCGGTCTTTAACCTGATATAGCTTCCATATAAACCGATCTTTCAATTTGACTTCTTGAGCCCCTGGAAGCCACAATTTTCATCGGATTTGGCTGAAATTGAGCGTGTAGTGTTCTATTATGACTTCCAATAACTGTGCCAACTACGGTCCAAATCGGTCTATAACCTGACATAGCTCCCATACAAACCGATCTCGCGATTTGACTTCTTGAGCCCCTGGAAGCCACAATTTTCATCCGTTTTGGCTTAAATTTTGCTTGTGGCGGTTTGCTACGACTTCCAATAAGTGTACCAAGTATGGTTCAAATCGGTCTATAACCTGATATAGCTCCCATATAAACTGATCTCCCGATTTGATTTGATTGACATGTCCTCCCGTCTGTCCGTCTGTCTGTTGAAATCACGCTACAGTCTTTAAAAATAGAGATATTGAGCTGAAACTTTGAACAGATTCTTTTTTTGTCCATAAGCAGGTTAAGTTCGAAGATGGGCTTTATCGGACTATATCTTGATATAGCCCCCATATAGACCGATCGGCCAATTTGGTGTCTTAGACCCATAAAAACCACATTTTTTATGCGATTTTGCTGAAATTTGGGACATTGAATTATGTTAGGGACTTCGACATCCTTCGCCAATTTGGCCCGGATCGGTCCAGATTTGAATATAGCTGCCATATACACCGATTCTCCGATTTAGGGTCTCAGGCTCATAAAAGGCGCATTTATTATCCGATTTCGCTGAAATTTGGAACAGTGCGTTATGTTAAACTCTTTGACATTTTTCTGCAAGTTGGCCCAAATCGGTCCAGATTTGGATATAGCTGCCATGTAGGCCGATATCTCGATTTAAAGTCTTGGTCCCATTAAAGCCGCGTTTACAATCCAATTTCACTGAAATTTGGCACAGTGACTTATGTTAGGCTTTATATCCGTGTCGTATATTGTTCAGATCGTATATGGTTGTACTTATTAGTATATGGTCTAGATCGGAACATATTTCGATATAACTGCTATGGGACATAAGGTATGCAATTTTCACCGGATTTTGATGAAAGGTGGTTTACATATATACCCGAGGTGGTGGGTATCCAAAGTTCGGCCCGGCCGAACTTAACGCCTTTTTACTTGTTACTTGTTCTATTATAATCTAACAAAAAATGTTGTGTCAGAGAGATATATGAATTACCGATTTCCTTAATTTATTCAATCTATGCAAAACGTCAATAAATCTTCTACATCACCTAACATGTTTCAAAACTTTGCAACTCAAAAGCGCCAATAAATAAGCTATCAATTTATGGCCGCCTTAACATAACACATACTTAATCATTTCATTTCATTTCACTCATTCCATTTCATTCAATTCATTTTCAGTGATCTATGTCAGTCGTCAGTCATTGGCGGCTGTGATGTCCGTCCTGCAGCAGACACCTTGGCCAAGTCCTCGCCCCATTGTTTGTCAATGCTAAGCGATTTGATAAGTTCGTTCGCTTGTTTTGTTTTTGTTCTTCAACGATGTTAGTTTGTATTGAAATATGGCCACATTGAAAGAAGTGTTGAAGAATATTTAGAAAAATCTAAACAAATTGCCAAAGTTGGCAATATTTTTTATAACAACTCTTTCCAGTATCAAGCAACAGCATTCCAAGGCATGCATATTTCTTTGATTGTTGTATATAAATGTCGATCAGTTGGGTCTGGCATCGTATTGCCTTGCATGGAGTGTTATATAAGTTCTTCTGTGGCCCTTAATTGATTTGTATGATTTGGACTTTTGTTTTTGTTGTAGTTGAGAAATTTTGAGGCCTTTGCATTTTATTCACCACCAGGAAATAATTTCTCAAATCTTGGCGCCAGTGATAATTCATGCCAAGCAATTACTTAGACGATCGCAAACATATTGAAGTGAAGTGGTAAATAAATTTTCCTACAAAAATATGAGAAAAAGTTTTTGTTTACAATTTAAGTATTGTGTGCGGAATTGCTTGATTTCAAAACTCCCAAAGTGAAATGAAACATTGTAGTGAAGGCCAATAGGCAGATACAATTATAAAATAAGTGAAAGAACAGGCGATTATGGCAAAAACTCAAATAACAACAAGTAACCAGTAAGGAAAGGCAAAATTCGGTGGGCAATTCCGACTTTATAATACCCTACACCTACCCTTTAAATACAAAAGTGGGACTATATCTAATTCTAAACCAATTTTGATGGACCTTGGCGGATGTATTCAGATAGGTCATTAAAATTACTGTATCAAATTTCGAGCAAAGCAAATATATTCAAAATGTAATAACTACGGTTGACAAATGACGGGAGATGGGAGTTATATCTAAATCCAATGCGATTTCGATCAAACTTAATGGATATTGTGGAATGTGTCGCGGAAATCGTTGTACAAAATTATGGGAAGATTGGACAATAAATGCGCTTGCAGTGGGTCAAGGAGTGAAAATCGGGTGATATATAATTATGTGAGCTATACCTAAATCGGAACCGATTTCTATAAAATTCACCAGTTATATTGGGAGTCATAAGAAAATCCTTCCTGAAAAATTTCGAGAGAATCGGTTAACAAATGACCATTTTATTGCATTATTACTGCAAATCGGACTAACATATATATGGGAGCTATATCCAAATCTGAACCGATTTCTATGAAATTCACCAATTATATTGGAAGTCATAAGAAAATCCCTCCTACCAAATTTCGAGAGAATAGGTCAACAAATGACAATTTTATTGCATTATTACTGCAAATCGGACGAACATATATATGGGAGCTATATCCAAATCTGAACCGATTTCTACAATATTCACCAGTAATATTGGAAGTCATAAAAAAAACTTCCTGACGAATTTCTAGATAATCGGTTAACCAATGACCATTTTTTGCATTATTACTGCAAATGAGACGAAAATATATATGGGAGCTATATCCAAATCTGAACCGATTTCTTTTAATATCGAGAGTCATAAGAAAATCCTTCCAGCCAAATTTCGTGAGAATCGGTTAACAAATGACCATTTTATTGCTGTATTACTGCAAATCGGACGAACATATATATGGAAGCTATATCCAAATCTAAACCGATTTCTATATAAATTCTCCCGTTATATTGAGAGTCATAATAAAATCCTTCTTGCCAAATTTCGAGAGAATCGGTTGACAAATGACCATTTTATTGCATATTACTGCAAATCGGACGAACATATATATGGAAGCTATATCCAAATCTTAACCGATTTTTTCCAATTTCAATAGGTTTCATCTCTAGGCCGAAAAACATGCCCATACCAAATTTGAAGACGATCGGATAAAAATTACGACCTGTAGTTTGTACACAAATTAACACAGACAGACGGACAGACAGACGGATGGACAGACAGACAGACGGACGGGCAGACAGACAGAGATCAATATTTTGTAGAACAAAATATTGATCTCTTTGGCAGATGTATCCAATTATAAACCGATCTGAACCATATTAAGGTCGGATATCGTGAGGCTCAGAAAAACTCACTGTTTAAAATTTCAGCGAAATCGGGTAATATATTAAGCTTTTATTGGCTTAAGACCCCTTATCGGTAGATCGGTCTATATGGCTGCTATATCTAAATATAATCCGATCTGAACCTCATTTAGGTCGGTTATCAGGGGGCGAAAAATAACTCACTGTTTCAAATTTTAGCCAAATTAGTTAAAAAAACAAGTAAAAGCGTGCTAAGTTCGGCCGGGCCGAATCTTATATACCCTCCACAATGGATTGCATTTGTCGAGTTCTTTTCCCGGCATCTCTTCTTAGGCAAAAAAAGATATAAGAAAAGAGTTGCTGTGCTATTAAAACGATATCAACATATGGTCCGATTCGGACCACAATTAAATTATATGTTGGAGACCTGTGTAAAATGTCAGCCAATTCGTATAAGAATTGCGCCCATTGGGGCTCACGAAGTAAAATAGAGAGAACGATTTATATGGGATCTGTATCGGGCTATAGAACGATTCAGACCATTATAATCACGTTTGTTGATGGTCATGAGAGGATCCGTCGTACAAAATTTCAGGCATATCGGATAATAATTGCGACCTCTAGGGGTCAAGAAGTCAAGATCCCAGATCGGTTTATATGGCAGCTATATCAGGTTATGAACCGATTTGAACCTTATTTGACACAGTTGTTAAAAGTAAAAATAAAATACGTCATGCAAAATTTCAGCCAAATCGGATAGGAATTGCGCCCTCTAAAAGCTCAAGAAGTCAAATCCCCAGATCTGTTTATATGACAGCTATATCAGGTTATCGACCGATTTCAACCATACTTGGCACAGTTGTTGGATATCATAACAAAACACGTCGTGCAAAATTTCATTCAAATCGGATAAGAATTGTGCCGTCTACAGGCTCAAGAAGTCAAGACCCAAGATCGGTTTATATGGCAGCTATATCAGGTTATGGACCGATTTGAACTATACTTGGCGCAGTTGTTGGATATCATAACAAAACACGTCGTGCAAAAATTCATTGCAATCGGATAAGAATTGCGCACTCTAGAGGCTCAAGAAGTCAAGACCCAAGATCGGTTTATATGGCAGCTATATCAAAACATGGACCGATATGGCCCATTTACAATACCAACCGACCTACACTAATAAGAAGTATTTGTGCAAAATTTCAAGCGGCTAGCTTTACTCCTTCGGAAGTTAGCGTGCTTTCGACAGACAGACGGACGGACGGACGGACGGACGGATGGACGGACGGACAGACGGACGGACATGACTAGATCGACATAAAATGTCACGACGATCAAGAATATATATACTTGATGGGGAAGACGACGAATATTTCGAGTAGTTACAAACAGAATGACGAAATTAGTATACCCCCCATCTTATGGTGGAGGGTATAATAAAGCTTTTATGAGCTTCAAACCCTTTATCGGTAGATCGGTCTATATGACAGCTGTATCTAAATGTGGCCCGATCTGTACCATATTTAGATCAGATATTGGGAGGCTTAAAACTGGGAACCATTCTAAATTTCAGCGAAATCGGATGAAAAATAAAGATTTTGTGGCCTTCAGATCCTCTATCGGGAGATCGGTCTATATGGCAACTATATCTAAATATAATCCGATCTGAACCATATTTAGGTCAGAAGTCGGGAGGCTTAAAATAACCCACTGTTTGACCTTCAGACACTTTGTCGGGAGATCGGTCTATATGGTAGCTATATCTAAATATAATCCGATCTGAACCATATTTATGTCAGATGTCGGGAGGCTTTAAATAAGCCACTGCTTTAAATTTCAGCGAAATCGGGTAATAAATAAAGCTTTTATTGGCTTCAGACCCCTTATCGGTAGATCGGTCTATATGGCAGCAATATCTCAATATAGTCCGATCTGACCCATATTTGAGTCAGTTATCGGGAAACCTTGAAATATTCATTCAAATTTCAGCAAAATCGGATGAAAAATTAAGTTTTTATGGGCATTAGACCCTTTATTGGAAACTCGGTCTATATAGCAGCTATATCCAAATATGGTCCGATTTACCCCGTTCAAGAACTTAACCAACGTGCATGAAAGAGACGTATCCGTGCCAAATTTCAGTTCAATATCTCAACGTTTGAAGGCTGTAGAGTGATTACAATCGACGGACGGACAGACACACGGACATCGTTAAATCGTCTGAGAATTGCGCCCTCTAGAGGCTCAAGAAATCAAAACCCAAGATCGGTTTATATGGCAGCTACATCAAAACATAGACCGATTTGGCCCATTTACAATCCCAACCGACCTACACCAATAAGAGGTATTTGTGCCAAATTTCAAGCAGCTAGCTTTACTCCTTCGAAAGTGAGCGTGCTTTCGACAGACAGACGGACGGACGGGAAGACGGACGGACGGACATGGCTAGTTGGACATAAAATGTCACGACGATCAAGAATATATATACTTTATGGGGTCTCAGACGAATATTTCGAGTAGTTACAAACAGAATGACGAAATTAGTATACCCCCATCCTATGGTGTCAGGTATAAAAATACTACAATAGATCTTCACAAATATTTCCAATATTTAAAACCAATTTTCCGTTTTTGTTCCTACCTCTTGGTCGGCATTTTTGATAATTTGATGATTTTTTGACACAACATCAGTGCCTTTGGTGTGAACAATGGAGGTCTAAGAGACCATAAATGATACATCTACATTAGAATAACTCTCCCATTGAGATGTCATCTTGGCAACAAAGCCTTTCAATTGAAAGAACTCACAGCCAATTATCTGGCAATACTCGTAGACATGTCTAAGCAAAGAAAAAACTTTTCCCCAAATCATTTTTCCATTTTTCTTCGACCATTGCGTATGTTTTCTGGTACTTTTTTGCATAGTCATACTTCATTTGTCCAACATTGCCTAAAAAAATTCAAACAATACAAAAAACCAGGAGAGTGCCGAAGAGGCAGGAGGGCGATTTAAAAACGATCGAATGTTTTTTAATGAATTATGAAAAATGATTTTCATTGCGCACGCGTGCCATCTGTCAAATAAATATTTTGTGTGTGTGTTTTTTCCATATGTCACTCTGTGTCTGTCCATTTCCATTGCAGTACGCTTTAGTGAGTCAGTTTCTTTGCCTGTCCATCATCATCATTGTGATTGGTTTCCCTTCCTGTTGCCCGTTTGGGTGTTTGTCAATGTGATATGGGCGATATACCTTTTTTTAATAGAAATCAAATTCTCATAAATGTGTCATGCTAATAAACAATTTTTGATTTATGATCGCATACATGTCGCACGGCTTCACACCGCCATTTTTGTGATCCTAAATGAGTGTATAGTGCAGGAGGGGGATGCACAGTGGGTTGACAATGCAGAACCAATGGAATCAAGGTGAAAAATATTAGGCTAAGAATCATTTTTAGTGGATTTATTTTTGTTAAAGGCAAGTGAAGTTACAACAATGGATAGGAACTAAATGTTCCTTTACTGTAACTTCACTATACTTAAACATTTTACCTAATTTTTTTTGTTTTTGTGATATCTCAACACTGTGCCTCGAACCCCTGTATCCGCATCTTACAAATATATCACTCAATTTAATATTTTTTTTTAACTGCAGATCACATTGCACTGACATTATAGTCACGAAAATGGAATCCATACAAAGCGATTGTTGGTAGTACTAAATCAATGTTGCCAAAGAGGCAAGGCGTCATTTTGTCACAGTCATAGTGGAAAATGCGTCGTGTCATGACACAAGGTGTTGATTTGTAGTTTATTTCATAAAAAGAAAAACTCCTTTGTATTAATTACGATGGCGGGACTAAAATAAACAAGTAAGAGTGTGCTAAATTCGACCGGGCCGAATCTTATATACCCTCCACCTTGGACCGCATTTGTCAAGTTCTTTGCCTGGTACCTCCTTATAGGCGAACAAAGGATAATGGAACAACTTTGCATACCCCCCACCTCGGGTATATATGAAAACCACCTTTCGTCATAATCCAGTGAAAAATGCATAATTTATGCCCCCATAGCAGCTATAGCGAAATATGATCCGATTTAAACCACAGTACAAGTACAAGTCGTTGTTCAATTTTATAGAACAAAATATAGACCGATCTGAATCATATACGACACGAAAAGTCTAACATAAGTCACCGTGTCAAATTTCAGCGAAATCGGGTTATAAATGTGCCTTTTATTGGGCCAAGACTTAAACTCGAGAGATCGGTCTATATGACAGCCATATCCAAATCTGAACCTATCTGGGCCAAATTGCAGAAAGTTGTCGAAGAGCCTAACGCAACTTACTGTCCCACATTTCGCCGAAATCGAACAATAAATGCGCCCAAGGCCTTAAATCGAGACATCGGTATATATGGCAGCTATATCCAAATCTAGACCGATCTGAACCAAATTGAAATCAGATGTCAAAGGTCCTAAGGTATTTCACTGTCCCAAATTTCAGCGATATAGGACTATAATTCCGCCTTTTATGGGCCCAAAACCTTTAATCGCGATATCGGTCTATATGGCAGCTATATCCAAATCTGAACCGATCTAAACCAAATTGAAATCAGATGTCGAAGGGCCTAACATAACTCAATGTCCCAAATTTCTGCAAAATCGAATAATAAATGTGGCTTTTATGGGCCTAAGACCCTAAATCGGTGGATCTGTCTATATGGCAGCTTTATCCAAATCTGCACCGATTTGGGCAAAGTTGAAGAAAAATGTCAAAGGGTCTAACTTTAATCACAATCCCAAATTTCAGCGACCTCGGACTATAAATGCGCCTTTTATAGGCCCAAGGCCTTAAATCGAGAGATCGGTATATATGGCAGCTATATCCAAATCTGATCCGATCGGAGCCAAATTGAAATCATATGTCAAAGGGCCTAAGGTATTTCACTGTCCCAATTTTTGCCAAAATCGCACAATAAATGCGCCTTTTATGGGCCCAAGACCCTAAATCGGAGGATCGGTCTATATGGCAGCTATATCCAAATCTAGACCGATCCGGGTAAAATTATAGAAATATATCAAAGGGCTTATTACAACTCACTGTTCCAAATTTCAGTGACATCGGACTATAAATGTGGCTTTTATGGTCCTAAGACCCTAAATCGGACGATCGGCCTATATGGCAGCTATACCCAAATCTGGACCGATGTAGGCCAAATTAACGAAGGATGTCGAACGGCCTAACACAACTTATTGTCCCAAATTTTAGCAAAATCGGATAATAAATGCGGCCTTTATGGTCCTAAGACCCTAAATCGGACGATCGGCCTAAATGGCAGCTATATCCAAATCTGGACCAAATTTGGATAGGATGTTGAAGGACCTAACACAACTCACTGTCCTAAATGTTGGCAAAATCGGATAGTAAATGTGGCTTTTATGGGCCTAAGACCCTAAACCGGATGATCGGTCTATATGGCAGCTATATCCAAATCTGAACCGATCTGGGCCAATTAAACGAAGGAAGTCGAAGGCCCTAAGACAACTCACTGTCCCAAATTTCAGCGACATTGGACTATAAATGTGGCTTTTATGGTCCTAAGACCCTAAATCGGAGGATCGGTCTATATGGCAGCTATATCCAAATCTGAACCGATCTGGGCCAATTTAACGAAGGAAGTCGAAGGCCCTAAGACAACTCACTGTCCCAAATTTCAGCGATATCGGATAATAAATGTGGGTTTTATGGGCCCTAGATCCTAAATCGGCGGATCGGTCTATACGGGGTCTATATCAAGATATGGTCCGATATAGCCCATTCTCGAACTTAACCTGCTTATGGACAAAAAAAAAAAGAATCTGTGCAAAGTTTCAGCTCAATATATCTATTTTTAAAGACTATAGCGTGATTTGAACAGACAGACGGACGGACAGCCGGACAGGTATGGCTAGATCTTAGATTTAGATTTTTACGCTGATCAAGAATATATATACTTTATCGGCTCAGAAATGGTTATTTCGATGTGTTGCAAACGGAATGACAAAACGAATATCACCTCATCCTTCGGTGGTGGTAATTGCATTATTTTTATACCCTCCATTATAGGATGGGGGGTATACTGATTTCGTCATTCTGTTTGTAACTACTCGAAATATTCGTCAGAGACCCTATAAAGTATATATATTCTTGATCGTCGCGACATTTTATGTCGATCTAGCCATGTCCGTCCGTCTGTCCGTTTGTCTGTCGAAAGCACGCTATCTTCCGAAGGAGTAGAGCTAGCCGCTTCAAATTTTGCACAAATACTTCTTAATAGTGTAGGTCGGTTGGTATTGTAAATGGGCCATATCGGTCCATGTTTTGATATAGCTGCCATATAAACCGATCTTGGGTCTTGACTTCTTGAGCCTCTAGAGTGCGCAATTCTTATCCGATTTGACTGAAATTTTGCACCACGTATTTTGTTATGATATCCAACAACTGTGTCAAGTATGGTTCAAATCGGTTTATAACCTGATATAGCTGCCATATAAACCGATCTGGGTTCTTGACTTCGTGAGCCTCTAGAGGTCGCAATTATTATCCGATTTGCCTGAAATTTTGTACGACGGATTCTCTCATGACTATCAACATACGTGTTTATTATGGTCTGAATCGGTCTATAACCCGATACAGCTCCCATATAAATCGATCTCTCTATTTTACTTCTTGTTTTTATACCCTCCACCATAAGATGGGGGGTATACTAATTTCGTCATTCTGTTTGTAACTACTCGAAATATTCGTCTGAGACCCCATAAAGTATATATATTCTTGATCGTCGTGAAATTTTATGTCGATCTAGCCATGTCCGTCCGTCTGTCCGTCCGTCCGTCCGTCCGTCCGTCCGTCTGTCTGTCGAAAGCACGCTAACTTCCGAAGGAGTAAAGCTAGCCGCTTGAAATTTTGCACAAATACTTCTTATTAGTGTAGGTCGGTTGGTATTGTAAATGGGCCATATCGGTCCATGTTTTGATATAGCTGCCATATAAACCGATCTTGGGTCTTGACTTCTTGAGCCTCTAGAGTGAGCAATTCTTATCCGATTGGAATGAAATTTTGCACGACGTGTTTTGTTATGATATCCAACAACTGTGCCAAGTATGGTTCAAATCGGTTGATAACCTGATATAGCTGCCATATAAATCGATCGTGGGTCTTGACTTCTTGAGCCTCTAGAGTGCGGAATTCTTATCCGATTTAAATGAAATTTTGCACGACGTGTTTTGTTATTATATCCAACAACTGTGCCAAGTATGGTTCAAATCGGCTCATAACCTGATATAGCTGCCATATAAACCGATCTTGGGTCTTGACTTCTTGAGCCTCTAGAGTGCGCAATTCTTATCCGATTGGGATGAAATTTTGCACGACGTGTTTTGTTATGATATCCAACAACTGTGCCAAGTATGGTTCAAATCGGTACATAACCTGATATAGCTGCCATAAAAACCGATCTTGGGTCTTGACTTCTTGAGCCTCTAGAAGGCGCAATTCTTATCCGATTTGAATGAAATTTTGCACGACGTGTTTTGTTATTATATCCAACAACTCTGCCAAGTATGGTTCAAATCGGCTCATAACCTGATATAGCTGCCATATAAACCGATCTTGGGTCTTGACTTCTTGAGCCTCTAGAGTGCGCAATTCTTATCCGATTTGCCTGAAATTTTGTACGACGGATTCTCTTATGACCATTAACATACGTGTTTGTTATGGTCTGAATCGGTCTATAGCCCGATACAGCTCCCATATAAATCGATCTCTCTATTTTACTTCTTGAGCCCCCAAGGGCGCAATTCTTATTCGAATTGGCTGACATTTTACACAGGTCTCCAACATATAATTTAATTGTGGTCCAAACTGGACCATATCTTGATAGCGCTCTAATAGCAGATCAAATCCGGAAAAAGAACTCGACAAATGCGACCATGGTGGAGGGTATATAAGATTCGGCCCGGCCGAACTTAGCACGCTTTTACTTGTTTTTTTTTTTTGTATATATCGAGAAATCATGTTTTATGCGGTATTTACAGAGCATGTCTTTCTCTATTCGTCAAACCATTTATACAAATATTTCTATTTCATAATAACTTTTAAACAAAAATTATTATTTTCCTTGTCTATGCGTTTAAGATCAGTTATTTTTGGCTGGCATTTACCACGGAGGTAACTACCAAACCAATGATTGTCCAACTTTTTAATTGTTTCCCAAAATCGATATTCTTCCACTTTGTAGTTAATCGTCCCTTCTTCCAGCTATCTCTACCAAATTCGAGCGTTTTAAATATTTGTATGCAAAGGAACGATCTTGAAGTTCCTTATGGGCATTGCAAATTCTGTCCCATGTTTTTGTGCAATACATTCGGCATTCTCATACACACAAAAGCATACAACAACAAATACATTTTAATATAAATGGATATTCGTACACATACAATGACATAGCTTGGCTTGTTTCGTATATTCGTATAAATGTGTTTAATATTTAAAATTTCATTCAAATGTCAACGGTGTTGACACAAACATGACAAGGACTTACACTTTTGGATTACAAGTGAATGAATAAATGAACGAACGAATATTGTCGTTGTTGTGCTTCTTCTTCTTATGCGACACGATACAGGCAGAGGAAGCTTTTTGCATAACTTTTACATATTTGGCCTCCCTCCTCTTTGACAAAAAAAAAAAAGAAAACAAAAAACCCCAAAAAAACAGGAAACAAACAGAACCGAACAGAATGGGGAAAAAAACAAACAACTTCCGGATAAATTGAAAAATGGCGTAAAATGTTTATTGTTTTCTCCTCCATGCAGTCAGACAATTTGCAGTTGATACCAATAGCAGAAGAAGCAGTTACCAGGTCCTGTTGAAAAAAAAAATACACCGAAACGCGACTATGAAACACATGACATTTTTTATATTGTTTACCAAAGGACTTTTTATTTTGTTACCCCACGGAATTCATTCTCACTACAGATCATGTGTCAAAAAATCATGTCAACACTTGCTTGAGCTAAGAGACAATTTTTGCATTAAAATTTCATTAAATTAATGTCCTTCGGAGTTTTTTATACCCACTACCGAAGGATGGGGGTATATTCATTTTGTCATTCCGTTTCCAACACATCGAAATATCTATTTCCGACCCTATAAAGTATATATATTCTTGATCAGCGTAAAAATCTAAGACGATGTTGACATGTCCGTCCGTCTGTCCGTCTGTCTGTTGAAATCACGCTACAGTCTTCAAAAAATGATATATTGAGCAGAAACTTTGCCTAGATTATTTTTTTGTCCATAAGCAGGTTAAGTTCGCAAATGGGCTATATCGGACTATATCTTGATATAGCCCCCATATAGACCGATCCGCCGATTTAGGGTCTTAGACCCTTAAAAGCCGTATTTATTAACCGATTTTGCTGAAATCTGGGACAGTGAGGTGTGTTGGGACAGTCGATATCCTTCGTCAATTTGGCCTAGATCGATCCAGATTTGGATATAGCAGTCATATAGACCGATCCGCCGATTTAGGGTTTTAGACCTATAAAAGCCACATTTATAATCTGATTTTGTTGAAATTTGGGACAGTGACTTATGTAAGGCCAGTCGATATCCTTCGTTAATTTGGCTCAGCTCGGTCCAGATTTGGATATAGCTGCCGTATAGACCGATCCTCCGATTTAGGGTCTTGAGTCTATAAAAGCCACATTTTTTATCCGATTTTATTGAAATTTTATACAGTGAGTTGTGATGAACCATTCGACATCATTTGTCAATTTGGCTCAGATCGGTCCAGATTTGGATATAGCTGCCATGCAGACCGATCCTCCGATTTAGGGTCTTAGGTCCATAAAAGCCACATTCCAAATCGGATTTCGCTGAAATTTTGGACAGTGCGTTGTGTTAGGCCCTTTAACATCCTTCGTTAATTTGGCTCAGCTCGGTCCAGATTTGGATATAGCTGTCATGCAGACCGATCCTCCGATTTAGGGTCTTGAGTCCATAAAAGCCACATTTTTTATCCGATTTTATTGAAATTTTATACAGTGAGTTGTGATGAACCATTCGACATCCTTCGTCAATTTGGCTCATATCGGTCCAGATTTGGATATAACTGCCATGTAGATCGATTCTCCCATTTAGGGTATTTGGCCCATGAAAGCCACTTTTTTATCCGATTTCGCTCAAATTTGGGACGGTGAATTGTTTTGGGCCCTTCGACATCCTCCGTTAATTTGGCTCAGATCGGTTCAGATTTGGATATAGCTGCCATATAGACCGATCCTCCTATTTTGGGTCTTAGGTCCATAAAAGCCACATTTTCTATCCGATTTTATTGAAGTTTTATACAGTGAGTTGTGATGAGCCATTCGACATCCTTCGTAAATTTGGCACAAATCGGTTCAGATTTGTATATGGCTGCCATATGGACCGATCCTCCTATTTAGGGTCTTAGGCCCATAAAAGCCACATTTTTTATACGATTTTGATGAAATTTGGGGAACTGAGTTATGTTAGGCCCTTCCACATCTTTCTGCGATTTGGCTTAGATCTGTCCAGATTTGGATATAGCTGCCATATAGACCGGTCCTCTGATTTAAGGTCTTAGGCGCACAAAAGCCACATTTTTTATCTGATTTCGCTGAAATTTGGGACAGTGAGTTATGCTGGTACCTTCGACATCCTTCGTTAATTTTGCCTGGATCGGCCTAGATTTGGATATAGCTGCCATATAGAGCGATCTTCCAATTTAGGGTCTTAAGTCCATAAAAGTCAAATTTTTTATGCGATTTTACTGAAATTTGGTACAGTGAGTTGTGTTAAGCCTTTCGACATCTTACGTGAATTTGGCTCAGATCGAATAAGATTTTGATATAGTTTCCATATAGACCGATCCTCCGATTTAGGGTCTAAGGCCCATAAAATCCACATTTATTATCGGATTTCGCTGAAATTTGAGACAGAGAGTTTAGTTAAGCCCCTCCACATATTTCTGCATTACGGCACAGATCGGGCCAGATTTGGATATAGCTGTCGTATAGACCGATCTTTCAATTCGAGGTTTTGGGCCATAAAAAGCGTATTTAATGTCCGATGTCGCCGAAATTTTGGGGCAGTGAGTTGTGTTATGACCTTCGATGTCCGTTTTCAATTTGGTCCAGATCGGCCCAGATTTGAATATAGCTGCCATATATACCGATATCTCGATTTAATGTTTTGGGCCCATAAAATGCCCATTTATTATCCTCTGTTTCCGAAATTTGTCACAGTGAGTTAAGTTAAGCCCCTCAATATACTTCTTTAATATGGTACAGATCGGTCCAGATCTGGATATAGCTGCCATATACACCGATCTCTCGATTTGAAGTTTTGGGCCATAAAAAGTGCATTTAATGTCCGATGTCGCCGAAATTTTTGGACAGTAATTTGTATCATGCCCTTTGATGTCCGTTTTCAATTAGGTCCAGATCGCCCCAGATGTGAATATAGCTGCCATATAGGCCGATCGTCCGATTTAAGGTTTTGGGCGCATTTATTGTCCGATGTCGCCGAAATTTGAGGCAGTGAGTTAGGTTAAGCCCCATACTTCTTCAATTTGGCCCAGATCGGTCCAGATTTGAATATAGCTACGATATAGACCGATCTCTCGATTTACGGTTTTGGGCCCATAAAAGGCGCATTTATTGTCCGATGTCGCCGATATTTGGGACAGTGAGTTGTGGTAGGCTCTTCGACATTTTTATTTTTATATATAGCTACTAAAAAGACCAATATTTTTTTATACACAATTGAACAATGACTTTGTAGCTATTAGTATCTGGTCCAAATCGGAACATATTTCGATATAATTGCTATGGGGCATAAGGTATGCATTTTTCTCTGGATTTTGACGAAATGTGGTTTACATATATACCCGATGTGGTGGGTATCCAAAGTTCGGCCCTGCCGAACTTAACGCCTTTCTACTTGTTTTATATTGAATTAAAGGAAAAAGCTTCACCCTATATATATAGGAAGTTAGTTTCATAATCAGTGCATGAAAACATTTCAAATCTCTCTTTCTTCTCTCCTGAGGTTCTTCAAAAGATCAAAGTACCATTAAACACAACATTGTTCCTCATGTGCGAATACTGATTGCATTGAAGAAATAAACAAAACCCCCCCCCAAAAAAAAAAAACTTAAATTAAACCAAATTAAAAATGAAACAAATCCAATGCAAATGATTTGTGCCGTTTTTGTATCAGAGCCAGAGTAGAAAGGCACAAGAGGCACATACACACACACACACTCAAACAGAGAGAGAGACATTTGTGTGAAATACTATTTCACATTCACAGAAGATAAACGATGTTGTCTATGAAGTCTCAGGAATGTTGAAATAAAATTTATTACAACAACGAAAAGTGCTAACCAATGCGCTCCTTTCCTTGCCGGATTGCCTGTCCGCTGGCTCACTTATTGGCGACCTCGCCACTGCTAATGCCAAAACGTTCGTATTTTGGCTGTCTAAATGCCACAGCTATTAGAATTGGTATGGAACCACTACTACTACTGCGGAATCTGCCTTCTGTGCCGCCAAAGATGCCCACCAAAGTGCAGATAACAGTGTCGATGATAATGGTAATACGAGTACTACGTAATTAAGATATATTCATAGGATGAGTTCAAGGCTGGTATTGTAGCGAAACCAACTAGAGAAAAATTGCAAATAAAGGGTGATTTTTTTGAGGTTAGGATTTTCATGCATTAGTATTTGACAGATCACGTGGGATTTCAGACATGGTGTCAAAGAGAAAGATGCTCAGTATGCTTTGACATTTCATCATGAATAGACTTACTAACGAGCAACGCTTGCAAATCATTGAATTTTATTACCAAAATCAGTGTTCGGTTCGAAATGTGTTCATTCACCGTAACGTTGCGTCCAACAGCATCTTTGAAAAAATACGGTCCAATGATTCCACCAGCGTACAAACCACACCAAACAGTGCATTTTTCGGGATGCATGGGCAGTTCTTGAACGGCTTCTGGTTGCTCTTCACTCCAAATGCGGCAATTTTGCTTATTTACGTAGCCATTCAACCAGAAATGAGCCTCATCGCTGAACGGTGAATGAACACATTTCGAACCGAACACTGATTTTGGTAATAAAATTCAATGATTTGCAAGCGTTGCTCGTTAGTAAGTCTATTCATGATGAAATGTCAAATCATACTGAGCATCTTTCTCTTTGACACCATGTCTGAAATCCCACGTGATCTGTCAAATACTAATGCATGAAAATCCTAACCTCAAAAAAATCACCCTTTAGAAGTGGCTGTAGAAAATAGCATTGATAAGTACAAAATCTTATAATAAAATGTAAACATTTGCAACCAGTGAGGAAAGGCAAAAGTCGGGCGGAGCCGACTATAATACCCTACACCAACCGTACAATTACAAATTCGGGCAATGTATAAATATACATATATACATATATCGGTTAAAAACTGTAGTTACTACGGCCATTTAGAAGCAAATCGGGTGATACATATATATGGAAGCTATATCCAAAGCTAAACCGATTTTGATGAAATCTTGCAGATATGTTATGATCAGTAACGGAACATTCCGTGCCAAATCGGTTGAAAATTGTAGCTACTGCGGCCATTTAAGTGCAAATCGGGCGATACATATATATGGGAGCTGTATCTAAATCTGAACCGATTTGGATAAAATTTTGCAAATATGTTAAGATTAGCAAGAAAATAATCCGTGCCAATCTTTGTTCAGATCGGTTGAACACTGTAGCTACTACGGTCATTTAAGTGCAAATCGAGCGATACATACATATGGGAGCTATATCCAAATCGATTTTGATGAAACCCTGCAGATATGTTATTATCAGTAACAGGACAATCCGTGCCAAATTTTGTGCAGATCGGTTGATAATTGTACCTTCTACGGCCATTTAAGTGCAAATCGGGCGATACATATATATGGGAGCTATATCTAAATCTGAACCGATTTTGATAAAATTCGCAGATATGTTAAGATTAGCAAGAAAACAATCAGTGCCAAACTTTGTGCAGATCGGTTAAAAAATGTTGCTACTACGGTCATTTAAGTGCATATCGGGTGATACATATGTATCTAAATCTGAACCGATGTTTACCAAAATCAACAGCGTCCGTCCTTGGGCCAAAGAAGTGATATGTACAAAATTTCGTGATGATTGGATAACAAAGACGATTTCAATTTCCGACCCTAAAATGTATATAAACTTCGGATCGTGTTAAAATTATAAAGCGATTCAACGATGTCCATGTGTCTGTCCGTCCGTCTGGTGTAAGCACTCTACAGCCTTCACACATTGAGATATTGAGCTGAAATTTGGCACAGATACGTATTTTTGATGCAAGCTGGTTAAGTTCTTCAACGAGCCAAATCGGACCATATTTGAATATAACTGCTATATGGACCGATTTTCCAATAAAGGGTCTAATGCCAATAAAAAATTTATTTTTCATCCGATTTTACTGAATTTTGTAAACAGTGAGTAGTTTTAATCCCCCCGACATATGACCTAAATACGGATTAGATCTGACCATATTTAGATATAGCTGCCATATAGACCGATCTCCCGATGAAGGGTCTGAAGCCCATAAAAGCCTTATGTTTTATCAAATTTCGCTGAAATTTGTAACAGTGAGTATTTTAAGGCCTCTAAACATCTAATCTAAATATAGTCCAGATCAGACTCTATTTAACTATAGCTGCCCTATAGACCAATCTGCCAATAAAGGGTCTGAATCTCATAAATGCTTTATTTTTTATCCGATTTCGCTGACAATTGAAACAGTGAGTAATTTTAGGCCAACCGACATCTGACTCACCATATACTTGAACCATATTTCAAATCGGTCCATATTTAGATATAGCCGCCATATTGACCGATCTCCCGATAAAGGGTCTGATGGCCACAAAAGCTTTATTTATGACCCTATTTCGCTGAAATTTGGAATAGTGCGCAGTTTTAAGCCTCTTAACATCCGACCTAAATATGGTTCAGATCGGACTGTATTTAGATATAGCTGCCATATAGACCGACGTGCCGATAAGGGGACTGAAGCCAATAAAAGCTTTATTGTTACCCGATTTCGCTGAAATTTGAAATAGTGAGTAGCTTAAAACCTCCCAATATCCGACCTTAATATGGCTCTGATCGGACTATATTTAGATATAGCAGTCATATAGACCGATTTGAGGATAAGGGGACTGAAGCCCATAAAAGCTGTATTTATTACAGGATTTCGCTGAAATTTGAAACAGTGAGTTCCGAATGTTATCCAATTATCACAGGATTGTGACGAAATGGGCTTTACATATATACTCGAGGTGGTGGGTATCCAGAGTTCGGCCCGGCCCCGGCCATCCACCATAGGATGGAGGGTATACTAATTTCGCCATTCTGTTTGTAACTACTCGAAATACTCGTCTGAGACCCCATTACATCGACATTTTATGTCGATATAGCCATGTCCGTCCGTCTGTCTGTCGAAAGCACGCTAATTTCCGAAGGAGTAAAGCTAGCCGCTTAAAATTTTGCACGAATACTTCTTATTAGTGTAGGTCGGTTGGCATTGTAAATGGGCCATATCGGTCCATGTTTTGATATAGCTGTCATATAAACCGATCTTGAGTCTTGACTTCTTGAGCCTTTAGAGTGCACAATTCTTATCCGATTGGAATGAAATTTTGCACGACGTGTTTTCTTATGATATCCAACAACTGAGCCAAGTATGGTTGAAATCGGTCCATAACCTGATTTAGCTGCCATATAAACCGATCTTGGGTCTTGACTTCTTGAGCCTCGAGTGCGCAATTCTTATCCGATTGGAATGAAATTTTGTACGACGGATTCTCTCATGACCTTCAACATACGTGTTTATTATGGTCTGAAGCGGTCTATAGCCCGATAAAGCTCCCATATAAATCGATCTCTCTATCTTTCTCTTACTTCTTGAGCCCTCAAAGTGCGCAATTCTTATTCGAATAATTTAACATATAATTTAATTGTGGTCCAAACCAATCTTGATATCGCTCTAATAGCAGGGCAAATCTTTTCTTACACCCTTTTTTGCCTAAGAACAGATGCCGAGAGAAGAACTCGTCAAATGCGATCCATGGTGGAGAGTATATAAGATTTGGCCCGGCCGATCTCGCTTTTACTTGTTTGAGCTCCTATAGGGCGCAATTCGTATCCGATTTGGCTGAAATTTTGCACAATGATTTCTACTATGGTCTCCAACATCCAAAACAGTCCAAAGCTTGATATGACTCCAATAGCATGGCAATTCTTATCCATTATCCCTTGTTTGCCTATAAATAGATACTAGGCAAAGAACTGGACAAATCCGATCCATGGTGGAGGGTATATAAGATTCGGCCCGGCCGTACTTATCACGCTTTTACTCTTTAAAAACTGTAGTGTGACTACAAGTGACGGACACACGGACGGACACACACACACACACACACACGGACATCGTTAAATCGTCTTAGAATTTTATAACGATCCGAAATACATTTACTTTGTAGGGTCGGATGTTGATACTTCGATGTGTTACAAATGGAATGACTAAATGAATATAGCCCCTATCCGATGGTGGTGGGTATAAAAAATGCGAGTAGAAGGATGCAGAAAATAGCATTTATTTGTACAAAATATTATAATAAAATATAAATATATGAAAAAATTGCTGTAGAATTATAATTAATATAAACATTTGAAAAAATTGCCAAGCTCCTCAATTTTTATTAATTCATATTTTTTCAAATTTTTATGCCCACCACCTTAGGATGCGGGTATACTAATCTAGTCATTCCGTTTGTAACACCTCGAATATTAACCTGCGACCCCATGAAGTATATATTCTTGATCGTCTTGAAATTTTGAGTCGATCTAGCCATGTATGCCAATCCTGATATAGCTCCCATGTAAACCTCTCCCTATTTGACGTCTTGAGTTTATAGTTGTTACTGTTTCTTTTTTTTGTATAAGAGATACCTTTAAATTTGTTTTCTTTTTAGAACTTGCATCATATTCCTTTGCTTTTTTTTTCCTAAAATAATTCAAACAGTTCTTTTGCTCGCCCAAAACACTCACCAATAAATCTTTGTCTCACATGAAATCCAAAGAAATTTTTTGGCACTGCTATGATAAATGTGACATGAGAAGGTGATACCAAACATAAATTTCATGTCTCATTTGTTGGCAATTATAATTGTACCGCCATCAGAATATATTAGGACGCAAATTGTTTTGTTCACATTCCGCTCGTATTTCAATCGACATAACAGCCAAAATTATTTGTAGACCTAATGACCGCCCAGAGCATAGCTCATAGCTTGATGTTTTATTTCAAAAGCAGGAAAATTGGTCATATGGGACTGAAGTGCAAAGGAGGACAAAATATTTAAGAAAAGAAAATTCTTAGATTTATGTCAGAATTAGGAAATGTTTTTTCGAAATTGGTTGCTATGGAAATTTTCGTCATAAATTGATTGAAAAAAAAACGCATTAAGTTTCGGCAGTACCGAACTTTGGATACTCACCCCCTCGTGTATATAAACAACCACATTTCGACAAAGCCGTGAAAATGCACCATTTACGCACCCGTTGCAGCCATATGACAAGTAAAAAGGCGTTAAGTTCGGCCGGGCCGAACTTTGAATACCAACCACCTCAAGTATATATTTAAACCACCTTTCATCAAAATCTGGTGAAAACGGCATACCCTATGTTCCATAGCAGTTATATCGAAATATGTTGCATAACAAAATATTGGTCTTTTTAGTAGTTATATCTAAAAATAAACCGATCTGAACCATATACGACACGGATGTCGAAGAGCCTAACACAAAGCACTGTCCCAAATTTCGGCGAAATCGGACAATAAATGTGCCTTTTATGGGCCCAAAGCCTTAAATCGAGAGATCGGTCTATATGGCAGCTATATCCAAATGTGAACCGATCTAGGTCAAATTGAAGAAATACGTCGAGTGGCCTAACTCAACTCATTGTCTCAAATTTCTGCGAAATCGAACAATAAATGCGCCTTTATGGCCCCAAAACCTCACATCAAGAGATCGCTCTATATGGCAGCTATATCTAAATCTGAACCGATCTGTGCAATATTGCAGATGTATATCAAGTGGCTTAACCTAACTCACTGTCCGAAATTTCGGCGACATCGGACAATAAATGTGCCTTTTATGGGCCCAAAGCCTTAAATCGAGAGATCGGTCTATATGGCAGCTATATCCAAATCTGAACCAATCTGGACCAAATTGACGAAGGATGTCGTAGGGCCTAACACAACCCACTGCCCCAAATTTCAGCGAAATCGAATAATAAATGTGGCTTTTATGGGCCTAAGACCCTAAATCGGAAGATCGGCCGATATGGCAGCTATATCCAAATCTGAACCGATCTGGACCAAATTGACGAAGGATGTCAAAGGGCCTAACACAACTCACTGTCTCAAATTTCATCAAAATTGGATAATAAATGTGGCCTTCTATGGGCCTAAGACCCTAAATCGGAGGATCGGTCTATATGGCAGCTATATCCAAATCTTGGCCGATCCGGGCAAAATTAACGAATGATGTCGAAAAACCTAAGACAACTCACCTTCCCAAATTTTAGCGATATTCGCTTTGAAATGTGGCTTTTATGGGCCTAAGACTCTAAATCGGAGGATCGGTCTATATGGGAGCTATAACCAAATCTATGACGATCCGGGCAAAATTAACGAAGGATGTCGAAAAGCCTAAGACAACTCACCGTCCCAACTTTCAGCGCAATAGGATAATAAATGTGGCTTTTATGTACCTATGACCCTAAATGGGAGGATCGGTCTGTATGGCAGCTATATCCAAATCTGGACCGATCTGAGCCAAATTGACGAAGGATGTCGAATGGTTCATCACAACTCACTGTATACAATTGCAATAAAATCGGATAAAAAATGTGGCTTTTATGGACTCAAGACCCTAAATCGGAGGATCGGTCCATATGGCAGCTACAACCAAATCTAGGCCGATCCGGGCCAAATTGACGAAGGATGTCGAAGGGCCTAAGACAACTCACAGTCCCAAATTTCAGCGAAATCCGATTTGAAATGTGGCTTTTATGGACTCAAGACCCTAAATCGGAGGATCGGTCTATATGGGGGCTATATCAAGATATAAGTCCGATATAGCCCATCTTCGAACTTAACCTGCTTATTGACAAAAAAAAAGAATCTAGGCAAAGTTTCAGCTCAATATCTCTATTTTTAAAGACTGTAGCGTGATTTGGCATGGCTATATCGTCTTAGATGTTTACGCTGATCAAGAATATAAATACTTATAGGGGCGGAAATGGATATTTCGATGTGTTGCAAACGGAATGACAAAATGAATATACCCCCATCCTTCGGTGGTGGGTATAAAAATAGGGTCCGATTGATGCCAAACCCATTACAGACGTCAGGAGGTGTAAAGGGGTCTACTACAACTCACCGTTCTAAATGTCGGCAAAATCGGGTAATAAATACAGAATTTATGGATAAAAGACCTGAAATTGTTGTGTCGGTATACATGGTAGCTATATCGGAATATGGTTCGACCTGAACCATACTCCGCACGGACTTCTAAGGGACTAAAATAGTTCATATTAGAAAATATCAACAAAATCGGATAATAAACTTAAATCGGGAGATCGGTAAATATGCTGCTATATCCGGAAGTCTAGGAGTTTAACAAAACTAACAGTGATGAATATCATCGAGCGCTCAGCAGAAGAACAGCATGGTCAACATAAAATGGTGACAAGTAAGAACGGGCTAAGTTCGGCCGTGCCGAATCTTATATATGGCATTTTTTTAGGCAAAGAATGGATGGATAAGAATTGTTATACCTATTCGGACCATAAGTGAATTGAATGATGAAGACCATAGTAGAAGACATTGGGTAATATTTCAGTCCATTGTGATGAAAATTGCACCTTGTAGGGACTCAAGAAACATAATCGAGAAAACGGTTTATATGGGAGTTATATCTGCCTATAGATAGATTAGGACCATATTGGACATGTATGTTGAAGGTCATGTGAAAAGCCGAGGTCTACAATTTCAGCGAAATCGCATAAGAATTGAGGCCTCTAGAGGCATAAGAAGTCAAGATCCCGAAACGGTTTATATGGCAGCTATATCAGGTTATGTACCGATTTGAACCATATTTAGCACAGTTATTGGAAGCCATAACAAAACACCTCATGCACAATTTCGGCCACATCGGATAAGAATTGTGCCATTTAGATGCTCAAGAAGTGAAGACCCAAGATCAGTTTAAATGACAGCTTTATCAAAACATGGACCAATTTCGTATTGGGATGTCAAATAAAACATGTCTTGCTAAATTTTGTAAGGATGGGACTAAAATTGTGGCACTACAGCCTTAAAAGGCCATATCGGATGAAAGATAGATATGGGAGCTACATCTAAATCTGAATAAAACACACATATTGGAACGTCACAAAAAAACACTTCATGCCAAATTTGGTAAAGATCAGACTAAAGTTGAGGCTACTACAGCCTCAAAAGACAATATCTGATGAAAAATATGTATGGGAGCTATATCTAAATCTGATACGATTCTGATGAAATATTACACACATATTGGAACGTCACAACTGATGATTTGGCAGCCAAAACAATTTTTCGAAATGCGGAGGTGACCAACTGCCAAGAGGCGCCCGGCACATGATCTCGATAGCACCTCAGCTTTAACCATTTTTAGTTACATTTTATCGAAGATGCATATTGTTTACTAGTTTTTATACCCACTACCGAAGGATGGGGGTATATTCATTTTGTCATTCCGTTTGCAACACATCGAAATATAAATATCCGGCCCTATAAAGTATATATATTCTTGATCAGCGTAAACATCTAAGACGATCTAGACATGTCCGTCCGTCTGTCTGTTGAAATCACGCTACCGTCTTTAAAAATAGAGTTATTAAGCTGAAATCTTGCACAGATTCTTTTTTTTATATATAAGCAGGTTAAGTTCGAAGATGGGCTAAATCGGACTATATCTTGATATAGCCCACATATAGACCGATCCACCGATTTAGGGTCTTAGGCCCATAAAAGCCACATTTATTAAAAGATTTCGATGAAATTTAAGACAGTGAGTTGCGTTAGGCCCTTCGACATCATTCGGCAATTTGGCTTAGATCGGTTCAGATTTGGATATAGATGCCATATAGACCGATCCTCCGATTTAGGGTCTTAGGCCCATAAAAGGCGCATTAGTTGTCCGATGTCGTCGAAATTTGGGTCAGTGAGTTGTGTTAGGCTCTTCGATATCCTTCGTTAATTTGGCTCTGATTGGTCCAGATTTGGATATAGCTGACATGTAGACCGATCCGCCGATTTAGGGTCTTAGGCCAAAAAAAGCCACTTTTATTATCCGATTTTACTGAAATTTGAGTCAGTGAGTTGCGTAATGGCCTTCGACATCTTTCTTCAATTTGGCTCTGATCGGTCCAGATTTGGTTATGGCTGTCATATAGACCGATCCCCCGATTTAGGGACTTAGGCCCATAAAAGCCACATTTATTATCCGAATTTGCTGAAATTTGGGACAGTGAGTTGTGCTCGGCTCTTCGATATCCTTCGTTAATTTGGTCTGGATCGGTCCAGATTTGGTTATAGCTGCCTTATAGACCGATCCTCCAATTTAGGGTCTTAGGACCATAAAAGCCAAATTTTTTATCCGATTTTGCTGAAATTTGGGACAGTGAGTTGTGTTAGGCTCTTCGTCATCCTTCGTCAATTTGGCTCTGATCGGTGAAGATTTGGATATACTTGCCATATAGACCGATCCTCCGATTTAGGGTCTTAGGCTCATAAAGCCACATTTATTATCCGATTTTGCTGAAATTTGGGATAGTGGGTTGTGTTAGGCCCTTTGACATTTTTCTTCAATTTGGCTCTGATCGGTCCAGATTTGGATGTAGCTGCCATACAGACCGGTCCTCCGATTTAGGGTCTTAGGCCCATAAAAACCACATTTATTATCCGATTTGGCTGAAATTTGGGACAGTGAGTTGTGTTAGGTCCTTTGACATCTTTCTTCATTTTGGCTCTGAGCGGTCCAGATTTGGATATAGCTGGCATACAGACCGAGCTCTCGATTTAAGGTTTTGGCCCATAAAAGGCGCATTTATTGTCCAATGTTACCGAAATTTGGGACAGTGAGTTGTGTTAGGCCCTTTGATATCCTTTTTTAATTTGGCCCTGGTCCGTCCAGATTTGGATATAGCTGTCATATAGACCGATCTAACGTTTTAATGTTTTGGGCCCATAGAAGGCGCATTTATTGTCCGATGTTGCCGAAATTTGGGACTGTGATTTAAGTTAATCCCTTTGACATACTTCTGCAATATGGCAAAGATCGGTGTAGATTTGGATAAAGCTGCCATAAAGATCGATCTTTCGATTTAAGGTTTTGGGCCCATAAAAGACGCATTTATTGTCCAATGTTACCGAAATTTGGGACAGTGAGTTGTGTTAGGCCCTTTGATATCCTTTTTTAATTTGGCCCTGGTCCGTCCAGATTTGGATATAGCTGTCATATAGACCGGTCTCACGTTTTAATGTTTTGGGCCCATAGAAGGCGCATTTATTGTCCGATGTTGCCGAAATTTGGGACTGTGATTTAAGTTAAGCCCCTTGACATACTTCTGCATTATCGCACAGATCGGTCCAGATTTGGATATAGCTGCCATACAGACCGATCTCGCGGCTTTAGGTTTTGGGGCCATAAAAGGCGCATTTATTGTCCGATGTTGCCGAAATTTGGGACAGAGAGTTAAGCTAAGCCCCTTGACATACTTCTGCAATATGGTCTACATCGATCAAGATTTGCATATAGCTGCCATATAAACCAACATCTCGTTTTTAAGTCTTGGCCCCAAAAAAGGCGCATTTATAATCCGATTTCACTGAAATTTGACACAGTGACTTATGTTAGGCTTTTCGACATCCATGTCGTATATGGTTAAGATCGGTTTATTTTTAGATATAGCTACCAATATTTTGTTATACACAATTAAACAATGACTTGTGCTTATATGTATTTGGTCCAAATCGCTGCTATTGGACATAAGGTATGCAGTTTTCACCGGATTTTGATGAAAGGTGGTTTACCCGAGGTGGTGGTTATCCAAAGTTCGACCCGGCCGAACTTAACGGATTTTTACTTGTTTTTTAATCTATCCCACTGTGCCTTGGTAAGAGACCCACGGAATACAGCCGGTTATGCAAAAGACTGACCTATTGCTGCTCACAAGGAAACTCATCCCTCCAGAAACAGAGATACGGATCGAAGATGTTCTCTTACCTACTTGAAATACCATAAACCCTATGCTTCCATATTTTACATGCTGATTCTGAAAACAAGATTTTTTTATTCTCTTTTGTTGAAACTTTTTTTTTTGCGAAAAATATCTCAGTGGGAGAGTTTTGCCCAATTGGAAATCCCTATTAAAATAAATATGCAATTTTCATTAGAAAACTATTCAAAGCTCCCAGGCACAAATATTCCCAAATGGCGCCATGCATGCATTAACATCAAATATTAGGGGGGGCGGACACTTTTCAAACCGGTACCCCGAAATGCTGAAACCCAAATTATAGACTTAACGAAAGTAAATGTTATTCGCTTTCCATTCAACACTCTCCAAAATGGTTGATGAAAACGCAACGCGTTGTTCGTGTGTATGTGAGAATTAATTTGATTGCGTCTAGGAGGTGATGGTCATTTTTCATCTCCGATTGGTTTGGGGCTGAATTTCATGTTTGTTCCATTTAGCTAATTTTGAAATTAATCATTAATACGTCTGTCTCTGAGTTGATTTGCTTGTGTGCTGCCAATTAGTAATTCGAAAAATCTACACAATTTATAATTTTTTTTGTCTACCTGTTGTTGTTGTTGCTGTTGAAATTTTCTGCCTTTTTGTTTTAGTTGGGTTCGAACGGTTTTGGCTGGTCAGTGATGCGTCTAAGCGACACTGTTAGTGCCAGGCAACGCATTGCTGTTGATGTTAAATTAAAAATTAAACATTGGCCAATTAAGAATTCAAATGAAGCCTTAATTAAAAAACACTTAACACACACACACACACACACGCAAAGAACCACTCACACGCACAAAGTGAAAAAAAAGTTTAAACATTTATTTATTTTTTTTTGCATAGAAAAGTATTAGCAAACAAATGAACATCGATGATAGCCCGATAGGTGATTGAGGCGTTCGAATTTAATGGAAAATTTATTTAAATTTTTTTTTCGTTCGGTTTTTTTTTGCTGCGTGAGAATTAGCAAATTTTGTTAATTGTTTGACTACAACAAAAAAAGGATCGCATTCTCTAATTAGCGACTTTATCAAACAAAATAAAAACAAATAGGTGATGTTTTGGAATTTCCTGGATTAGAGCCCAAAGACAAAGAAAAAAGGCACTAAGTTTGGTCGGACTATGATTTTGAATACCTTTTATCATTGAGGCTTTGCAAAACATACCAAATCAGAAGTAGGGTTTATATGGCAGCAACATCAAATGATGGTCCTTTGGGATAGTTGTGATGCAAATAAATTAGCATGCCAAATTTCATTTAACGGAAGACACATTCGCTTAAGAAGTAAAATCGAGCAATTATGTGGGCAATTAATTAAATCATACTTAGCTTGGATTGTAAGAAAACCCATAACCGAAGAGGGTCCAACCATGCAAATAATAAGCTGCAAGAAAAGAGTGGACATCTTGATGATGGGCTTTGCATTGGCAGAATGTATTGATACCGTCAAAAAGCTCGTCGGAAGTATCCACACTCCCGGGGGCGCAAAGCTCCACCTGGTGAGAAAGATTGACATCCCCCAGCTCCCATAGGCAAAGGTCTTCATCAAGGAATGGGGCAGCAAATTCGCAACGGAAAAACCAAAAGTTCCGTAGCAGAGAAATAGGAGGTCTTTCACAAGAAGAAGAAGGAGGGAGGAGCTCTCCTTATGGTGAGCATTGATCAAGTCTCCGTGACAAATTTGACTAAGACCGAAGGCATGGAATACTACGGGACCAAGGCTGTCTTTTTCAAGATTGGGAAGGTTTGGATAGGCAAAGATCCTCATATTCAGACAACACAACTTCTCAAGATTCGAAAGATCCTAACATTGAAACATCAGGCAATGCAGTAACAGGAAACTCTATGCAGCCTAACGAACAGGGAACCGACGATGAGACCACCAACCACTCCTAAGAGGCCATTTAGTCCAGATTTAGAAGACTAGGATAGCCAAAGATTCTTATATCGGAACATAAGTCAGTGTAGAGAGGAGAGACGCAATACTGTCTAACGAATAGGGACCCAACGATGAAACCAATACCGACTTTCTCAAGATTCAGAATGCTAGGATAGACAAAGATCCTTAAATTGGAACATAGGATAGGGCAGTGACAGGAAACGCAATACAACCTTAAGAACAAGGAGCACCCACTCCAAAGAAGCCCATTTACTAAAGGACCAATGATTGAAGTCATTCAGATAAACCCTCACCGGAGCGAGACATCTACACACACTCTGATGGGGAGTGTGTGAATATGAACATTCCACTAAGGAACACAGGCAAACTTCTCACATATCAATGAGTACAGTCCGATTCAAGTTTAAGCTCAAAGATAAGAGGCCTCCTTTTTATAGCCGAGTCCGAACGGCATGTCGCAGTGCGGCACCTCTTTGGAGAGAAATATTTTGCATGGCATAGTACCCCACAAATGTTGCCAGCATTTAGGAGGGGAAAACTACCGCTGAAAATTTTTTCTGATGGTCTCGCCAGAATTCGAAGACCTGCCTAATTTGTCATAAAAATTCAAATTTTTTGTTTTCCCCAGAGTTGTCACCGTCGGATGCAACAGTGTTGTGACAGGAAGACGGCAGAGAATGTATGTCATGACTTTATCTGTCTTTCGACTCTCCGATGCCGCCACCCATGTCAGAGCTGCAACGGCTAGTGAGTAAGGTGAAAAACACAGGAAATAAGGTACTAATAGGGTGCAATGCCAACTCGTACAAACATTCATAGACGGGACCTAGCCCAGGCAGAATTTTTGAATACTATCGACCTAATAACCCTTAATATTGGTAACACCTTTGTTAATAGGATTTGGGAGAGGGTTTGAATGTGGAAAATATAATTGATATGGTTCTGGATTGGAGGGTCGCCATGGATCACTTCTTTTCTGACCATCGCTATATTAGGTTTAGAATAGCACGGTCAGCGCCGAATTCGATAAATTTCAGTAATAAGATGAAAATCAACTGGACAAAATTCGGAAGACTAGTCAGAAGAAGACTTGGGGAAGATAATTATGATTGACCAAGCATAAAAGACTTTGACGACAATGTCAACAGGATAGCGATAGCGATTTTTCGAAGACAATTGTCCTCTTCAAGAAAGGAAAGGACCAGGGAGATTTATAATATTGGGAAAGAGGTCCGCAGGTTTTCGTCGTCGTAAAAAAGCTGATGACAGATATATAAGGGAAAAGTGACACAAGACATGCCACAGGGGGCATTTTATCGCCATTCCTATAGGTGGCCATTATTATTAACCTATAACGAATGCTAACTGATGTTATAATACTTCTAAGGGGTAAGGATCCCAATCAGAAGCGCCGAAAGGGTCCTGGGGATAGCATACGACTACGCTAGTCCTAGTCTCAATGTTACCCCAAAGAAGACTGAAATCAGCTTGTTCACGCGGAAGACGAAGGAGAGCCAAATTTGATGCACAATGTTTCCTCAAAAGAACGATTTCAATACCAAGGTCAAATACTTGGGAGTGATCTTGAACAGGAAACTGAATGGGAAGCGCCACATTCAGAAACTTACCGAAAAAATGGGGCGTGCCGAGAAAATCGGCTGAGACCGCTGATGGCCGCTCACCAATCATTTTCATCGAGCCTGGCGTCAAAGAAATGTGGCTTATTATTGGGAAAACATTTTGGAAACTCCTTTGTTGTAGTGGGCATTGGCAAAAATTTTTGTAGTAGACCATAGATATATCAACAGGACTCGGCACCATGACATAAAGAACGCGTAAGCCAAGAAATCATCATCTGCAAATAATTTCATCCACACAGTGGCTGTTCAATTTACCAAATTCCAATCCGATGGACTTTTCTATTTGGGCAATTTTAAAGAGCAAGGTAAGGACTGCGCTGAAGAAAGTTGAAAATTGTACGAAAGCACAACTCGGTCAAACCAATAGTCAAGACAAAAGGTGGTCATATTAAAAGTGAATGTATGTTTAGTAAAAAAAAGGGTGCTAAGTTCGGCCAGGCTGAATCTTAAATACCACCCACCATGGATCGCATTTGCCAAGTTCTTTGAATGACTTTTTCCACATATATATGAGCTAAATCAAGTTATTGACCGATATGGACCGTACTTGTCATGATTGTTTGAAGTCATAGAAAAATACCATCTCCAAAATTTCAGGTAAATAGAGTAAAACTTGCGCCCTCCAGAATATCAAAATATGGCGGCTATAAATAACATGTAAAAGCGTGCTAAGTTCGGCCGGGCCGAATCTTATATACCCTCCATCGCATGTGTCGAGTTCTTTTCCCGGCATCTCCTCTTAGGCAAAACAGGATATAAGAAAAGATTTGCTCTGCTATTAGAGCGATATCAAAATATGGTCCGGTTTGGTAAAATGCCAGCCAATTCGAATAAGAATTGCGCCATTTGGGGGCTCAAGATGTAAAATAAAGTGATCGATTTATACTGGAGCTGTATCGGGCTATAGACCGATTCAGATCATAATAGACACGATTTCAGGCAAATCGGATAATAATTGTGACCCCTACAGGCTCAAGAAGTCAAGATCCCAGATCGGTTTATATGACAGATGTATCAGGTTATGAACCGATTTGAACCTTATTTGACACAGTAGTTGAAAGTAAGAATAAAATACGTCATGCAAAATTTCAGCCAAATCGGATAATAATTGCGCACTCTAGAGGCTCAAGAAGACAAGATCGGTTTATATGGTAGCTATATCAGGTTATGAACATATTTGAACCATACCTGGCACAGTTATTGGATATCATAACAAAACACGTCGTGGAAAATTTCATTCCAATCGGATAAGAATTGCGCAGTCTAGAGGCTCAAGAAGTCAAGACCCAAAATCGGTTTATATGGCAGCTATATCAGGTTATAAACCGATTTGAACCATACCTGGCACAGTTATTGGATATCATAACAAAACACGTCGTGGAAAATTTCATCCCAATCGGATAAGAATTGCGCCCTCTAGAGGCTCAAGAAGTCAAGACCCAAGATCGGTTTATATGGCAGCTATATCAAAACATGGACCGATATGGTCCATTCACAATACCAACCGACCTACACCAATAAGAAGTATTTGTGCAAAATTTCAAGCGGCGGACGAACGGACAGATGGACGGACGTGGCTAGATCGACATAAAATTTCGCGACGATCAAGAATATATATACTTTATGGGGTCTCAGACTAATATTTCGAATAGTTACAAACAGAATGACGAAATTAGTGTACCCCCCATCCTATGGTAGAGGGTATAAAAAGGGCCTGTATCAGAATATAGACCGATTGGGATCATACTTGGCACGGACGCTGAAAGTCATATCAAAGTTCTTTGTGTCAAATTTCAGCCAAATTAGGTGAAAATTGAGGCCTCTAGGAGATCAAGAAATCAAATCCGGGGATCAGTTAATATGGGGCCCGCATCAGTATTTAGATCGATTCGGATCATACTTGGCATGGCTGTTGAAAGTCATAGAAGAACTCTTTGTACCCAAGTTCAGCCAAATTAGATGCAAATTGAGTCTTCTGAGGGCTCAAGAAGTAAAATCCGGGAATCGGTTTCTATATACCAGTTTTTTTGGAATTATACCAGTTCGGGGGGTATACCAAATTCGGATCATACTCGGCAATGATGTTGACAATCAGTACAGAATATTTTGGCCAAAATTTCAGCCAAATAAAGGTTTTAGGGGATCAAGAAGTAAAATCCGACGATGAGTTTGTATGGGGCCTATAACAGTTTATTGACCGATTCGGATCATACTCGGCACCGACTTTACTAATCGGATGAAAATTGACATCTCTATGGTCTCAAGAAGTGAAAACTGGGGATCGGTTTATATGGGGGCTATATCCAAATCTGAGGCTATATGGCCATTAGCCCCTCCTCCCTTCTAAGGTGGTGGGTATAAAAATCTTTTTGGAACTATTAATACACCATCTAAATTACCACCCACCGCAGTCTTATAAAATCTTAATAGGAATTTCCAAGGTATTTTCTTATCCATGCTTATGTCTCGCACAAAAGCAAGTCGAGATATACCATTTTCGTGGTTGTCACTGCATTTTTAACGCAGTTACATCTGCAGCGATACACACAATGGTGCGAGAGGATATTTATGAACTTTGGTTGTTGCCACACAAGCAAATCTTGCCAAATATGGTTGGCCAGTTGCCACGATAGCAAATCTATTTCGATGTAGGTGATAGGGGGTGAAGGTATCCTCGAGTGTTGGATAAGCCACAAACTGCGTGTGCGTTCGATGGTTAGTTGTTTAGTTCATTCGCTCCTCGAAGGAGACAGACGGACCCCTTTAAACCGTAAATAGTGTCGTGAATTATTTTCCGCACAATAAATCTAAATTCGCACTCTTGCCAAGTTACAACGACACCATCACCGACAATGAGGTGTTGGTTGGTTGGTGGCTGCCTTTTTTGGATCTCTAAATTCTAGAATGGAGTGGAGTTGTGCAACAGCAACAACAACAACAACAACTACCAAAGCTGTAGCCAAACTGCAAAACTAAACGAAAGGCAATGATTTAATTTATGGTAAATTTACAATAAATTAAAATTTTTCAACTCAAGTTGAGAGGTGGTGCCGGTGTCACTTGGCCTGCGTATGTTTGGCCCGTTTTTTTCCAAAAAAAAAAAAAAAGAGGTGCATGCAACCATGAATATACGACCATGTTGATGCTCGATATTGTCGTTTGGATGATGATGTGAAGTTGTGTGGTTGTTTGGTGAAGCAACATAGTTATGCTAATCAAGCCAGCAAAAATCCTTGCTTCTACAGCCACTGATGAAGTTAGAAACCAATTTTGTTATTGCATTCGAAAATGTTCGCATGCAATTTCACTAATGGCCATTTAGTCTGCACTGCGCCGCACAACACGCCGAAAAAGAAAAAAAACGACGATTTAAACTCTGAGATTTTTTCGCTTAATGTATGTTAAGATAATAAATTATGTGTTGTTGAAACACATATGCAACCACAGATTTAACTAGAGGCCTTACATGCTTAGGAGGTCGCCTTTTGGTGGGTGGTCAAGTGAGTTTAATAGGGTGGAATACAGTACAAAAAAAAATAATGTTTGGAGACCAACTAGTGATGCACTAAACTAAAGAAGAAATCCCTTCGAATATTTCGCTAAACAAAAAATTTTAAAAATATTTAAAAAATTATTTCTAGCAGTTTTCGATCTCAAACCACTGTGCAGCACCAGAAGAAACCACAATATAGCACCAAATAAAACCACTGTTTAGCGCTAATAGGATTTAGAATGTCTTAGAAAACCTCATTGAAGCCTTTTCATTATGTTTTATATGGTTTTAAATAGAACAGCTAGCAACCCATCGGCTCCTACTGCACCAGAAGGAACCACTGTACAGCACCAAATAAAACCACTGTTAGCGCTAGATAGATTTAGAATGTCTTAGAAAACCCCATTTAAGCCTTTTCATTATGTTTTATATGGTTTTAAATAGAACAGCTAGCAACCCATCGGCTCCTACTGCCTTATTGTAGATTTGATCTAGGTAATAAATCAGGGAGGCCACCGTAGCGCAGAGGTTAGCAAGTGCGCCTATGAACGCTTGGACTACTGGGTTCGAATCCTGGCGAGAACATCAGAAGAAAATTTCAGCGTTGGTTTTCCTCTTCAAATGCTGGCAACATTTGTGAGGATCAATGATAAGGGGACTTCTTGAGTACTGTCCGGTTCAAATTTGTGAGGATCAATGATAAGGGGACTCCTTTTTATAGCTGAGTCTGAACGGTGTGCCGCAGTGCGACACCTGGCATAGCATGTTAAAACTCCCCGCCAAAGAGGTGTCGCACTGCGGCACACCGTTCAGACTCGGCTATAAAAAGGAGTCCCCTTATCATTGATCCTCACAAATTTGAATCGGACAGTACTCATTGATATGTAAGAAGTTTGCCACTGTTCCTTAGTGGAATGCTCATGGGAAAATTTGCATTTGCAGTAAATCAGGGTCGGTTCGGGAGCGTTTTTTTCGACATTACTAATATTTACCAGCATTTAAACATTTCGAAGAGTCTTAAGTTCAAGTTTAATAGAAATTCCATTTGTCAATCATGTTTTTATAACGACCTTCTCTAATAAACCTAAAAATCCCACTTTGAAATGAAAACTGACCTACCTTAGATCCTGCAATTCTGGTTATTTTTGAAATTTATTGTTGGTCTTCATTCATTTGCATTAGTTGCTGATGGTTTCAGTTGCTGTTGCTTGTGTCGCTAGCCAACGCCATCGCCATCGTTTTGGCCACGTACGCTGCTGCCAATGTTGTCTGATGATAATTGAGGGTAACATGAAGAACAACCTCCGAAATTTAAATGCCACAAATCATGTGAAACATTCAACACGGTAATAAAACAAAAGTAACTACAACGGCCCATCATCACTGCCATGGTATGGCTAAGAGGGGGCAAGGACATAAGCAGGACTTACCCGACGCCATCGAGAATGTAAAATTGTTGAATGCATGACTAGTGTTGCTCCGACTTCTGCTTCTCAATGAAACGATGTAGTTTCGCTACCATAGTTGTTGTTGTTTTTGAAGGAGTTTAAGCGGTAATGCTGCTCGTTTGTCCCTCCATTCGCATGAGACCCAGAGAGAGGGAGAGAGAGAGGAAAATAATTTATGCCAATGACACATGCAAAAGTCCTGCTTTAGCAAAAAATTCAGAACTCCCCCCACGCTTCCTTTGGGGATAATTTTTTAAATTATTATTTAAAAACAATGTTGCAGCAGAAAAATTATTTTTATACCCACCCCTAAAGGATGGAGGTATATTCATTTTGTCATTCCGTTTGCAACACATCGAAATATCCATTTCCGTCCCTATAAAGTATATATATATTCTTGATCAGCGTAAAAATCTAAGACGATCTAGACATGTCCGTCCGTCTGTCTGTTTAAATCACGATACAGTTTTCAAAAATATAGATATTAAGCTGAAACTTTGCACAGATTCTTTTTTTATTCCTTAAGCAGGTTAAGTTCGAAGATGGGATATATTGGACCATATCTTGATATAGCCCCCATATAGACAGATTCGCCGATTTAGGGTCTTCGGCCAATAAAAGCCACATTTATCATCCGATTTTGCTGAAATTTGGGATAGCGAATTGTGTTAGGCCCTTCGACATTCTTCGTCAATTTGGCTCAGATCGGTCCAGATTTGGATATAGCTGCCATATAGACCGATCCTCTGATTTAGGGTCTTAAGCCCATAAAAGCCACATTTATTATCAGATTTTGCTGAAATTTGGGACAGTGAATAATATTAGGCCCTTCGACATCCTTAATTAATTTGGCTTAGATCGGTTCAGATTTGGATATAGCTGCCATATACACCGATCTCTCGGTTTTAGGTTTTGGGGCTATAAAAGGCGCATTTATTGTCCGATGTTGCTGAAGTTTGGGACAGTGAGTTGTGTTAGGCCACTCGACATCCTAAGTTAATTTGGCTCAGATCGGTCCAGATTTAGATATAGCTACCATATAGACCGATCCTCCGATTTAGGGTCTTAGGCCCATAAAAGCCAAATTTATTATCCGATTTTGCTGAAATTTGAGACAGTGAGTTGTGGTAGGCCACTCGACATCCTTCGTCAATTTGGCTCAGATCGGTACAGTTTTGGATATAGCTGCCATATAGACCGATCCTTCGATTTAGGGTCTTAGGCCCATAAAAGCCACATTTATTATCCGATTTTGCTGAAATTTGAGACAGTGAGTTGTGGTAGGCCACTCGACATCCTTCGTTAATTTGGCTCAGATCGGTTCAGATTTCAATATAGACGGATCCTCCGATTGGGAGTCTGAGGCCCATAAAAACACATTTATTATCCAATTTGGCTTAAATTTGGGACAGTGAGTTTTAATGGGCCTTCCGACATCCTTCGTCAATTTGGCCCAGATCGGTGCAGATTTGAATATAGCTACCACATAGACCGATCTCTCTATTTAAGGTTTTGTCCCCATAAAAGGCGCATTTATTGCCCGATTTCGCCGAGATTTGGGACAGATCGTTGTGTTAGGCTTTTCGACATCCGTGTAGCATATGATGCAGATCGGTTTATTTTTAGTTATAGCTTCTTAAAAGACCGATTGGTATTTGGTCCAAATCGGAAAATATTTCGATATAACTGCTATGGGACATAAGGTATGCAATTTACACCGGATTTTAATGAGAGGTGGTTTACATATATACCCGAGGTGGTGGGTATCCAAAGTTCGGCCCGGCCGAACTTAACGCCTTTTTACTTGTTGTTTTTTGTTTGAAAAATATACCTCATATGCGGCTACTCTGCTAATTTTCTTGCACAGGGGAGTGGTCGTTGTACTTGTGGATTTGGCCTGGCAAACTTTATATGACCCCCTCCAAACATCTGACCAAAACCCGACCAAAAACAAAACGCGGCGACAAATAAAAAGTGTTTAATTACTTTTTTTCGTCGCCATTGCCAGAGAGCCAATGTGCGACAGCCTTTGTACATGAACATGATCTCAGATCTGACTTTAGTTTATGAAAATGTTTAACAACAAATTAGTCCATATCACAGCGCAACTACTACAACAATAACAATGAAGAGAAACAAGAAAAATTAAAACAGGACAACAACGAGGACAAAGTGTGAACAATAAATGTCAATGGATGACTTGAATATGCCGAGGACAACTCTGCGACAATGCGGAGTCATAAGTGGTGGAGTGTGGCAACGCATGTGAAAAGCAAACCACAGAGCAACACAGAATGCGAAGAGTTTTTCGTGGATTATTTATGACTTTCACACATAACAGTGACAATTTTCGTAAATAAATCAATTTTGCTGGCAGGAAAGAACTTAATTTGCTCACGACCAGTGGCATGCGTGAAACTTACGAGTGTGGCATAATGGGTAGGGATTAAAAGATATATGACCCAGTAGAGGGAGAGTGCTAGGATCATGTGTTTTCCAGTTGGTTTATGGCAAAATTAGAATTATATGTGGTATTTTTATGCCGCAGAGAAATGTTCGCCTATGCCTGCGTTCAAATCACGGCATGAAAATCAGAGAAATTTTTTAGCTGCGGTTATCCTCCTACTAATGAAGTCTACATTTATGAGGTATCCACTCATTGAGAAATATCCCTTGTTACTTAATTGAAAATTCTTGGGAAATTTGGTATAGATACTAAGTTTGCGGATATCGACTCAGAGTCAGTTCATAGACACGTCTGCCTAGCCATGTCAAATCAGCACCATAGTATGGGGGTATACAAATCCCTCCGTCCGTCCTTCCGTGTGTCGAAATCACGAAAGCGGTCGAAAGCGTAAAGGTAGCCGATTTGGTTAAAATTTTTACATAGTTTTCTGTTATGACTTCCAACTACTGTGCCAAAATTGGTCCAAATCGGTATATAACCTGATATGGCTCCCATATTAACCGATATACCAATTTGAGCCCTAACAAGCAGAAATTTTGTCCAATTTGGCTGATATTTTCCATGTGGTGTTCCGTTATGACTCCCAACAACTGTTTCAAGTACGGTCCGACGTTAGCACCACACCATTTCACGCATTCCCTGATCGCCCGGATCTTCGCCTGCAGGACCGTATTATGGTCAGGCAGTCTAAAACACATCTCAGTCCCTGGGTTTTCAATGTAGACCCCCAGCCCACTCTGTTCTCTAGCTTTGATCCATCCGTGTAACATGATCTTCCTGATGGCAGTACTAGAGTTCAGTCAGTCCAAATCTGTGCCAATAACAGCAGTGCCTCGCCCTCGACATCAAGGTTCATCTCAGGTATCCGATCGGAAACCGCTTCCATTCCTTCCAGGTTTCCAATTGTCGCCATGTACCGAGATGGTATAAGACCTGCGGAGGCCATCGTAGCGTAGAGGTTAGCATATCAGCCTATCACGCCGAACGCCTGGATTTGAATCCTGGCGAGACCATCAGAAAAAGAAATGTTCAGCGGTGGTTTTCCCCTCCTAATGCTGGCAACATTTGTGAGGTAATATGCCATGTAAAACTTCTCTCCGAAGAGGTGTCGCGGCACGCCGTTCGGACTCGGCTATAAAAAAGAGGCCCCTTATCATTGAGCTTAAACTTGAATCGGACTGCACTCATTGATAGGTAAGAAGTTTGTACTGTTCCTTAGTAGAATGCTCATGGGCAAAAATTAGCAAAAAAAAAAAAATTTGCAACATTTTGGTATACGACCTGCTCCCGTCTTCAATTCATTCTCCCATCGCCTTAAGTCTCATAGCCGCAGTGGCTGTCTCACACTTAATCTGTATATCAATAGGTCGGACATCCAGTGCCCTAGTGGACGTGGTCCCCATCACACCGCCTATGCCAAGATAACATGTTCTCTCAACCTGTTGTATGGTCCTTATGTTGAACTTATTTTCCATAGCAGTCTATCAAACTACTGAGGCGTAGGTAAGTATTGGTCTAATCACGCTCCTGTGGAGCCAGTGGACTATCCTCGGATTCAGGCCCCATTTCGAGCCTACGGCCGGTCTATATAGTGCCCAGCAACTGTGTACGCTCCTGAATGTAACACTTCCAATTCAGTTTTCTCTCCAAGATCACATCTAAGTATTTGATCTTGTCAGATATCGAAATCGTCTAATTGAGGAAACGTGGTGCTTTAAATAGGCCCACCTTCGTCTTCCTCGTGAACAGGCTTATTTCAGTCTTCTCTAGGTTAACATTGAGACTTTTGGGTCTAGCCCAGTCATATGGCATATGCAAGACCCTTTAGGCCCTTCTGCATAGCTTGTTCGGTTCCTTGACCCTTAGAGGTACAATAACATTGTCTGCGTAGCAGATGGGTTCAAATCCCTCCGCAGTCAGCATCCGTAATAGATCATTTCTAACCTGATTTATATGGGAACTATAAACCGATCTCCCGATTTGACTACTTGAACCCTTACAAACCGCTATTTGTGTCCCATTTGGCTGAAATTTTGCACATAGTGTTCTGTTATGACTTCCAATAACTGTGGAAAATACGGTCCAAATCGGTTTAAAACCTGGTAAAGCTCCCATAAAAAATTTTTCCGATTTGAATTCTTGAGCTCCTTACAAATCGCAATTTTTGTCCGATTTGGCTGAAATTTAGCAAGCAGTGTTTTGTAATGACTTTCAAAAACTGTGCCAAGTACGTTCTAAATCGGTCTATAACCTGATATAACTCTCATATGGACCGATCTACCGATTTGACTTCTTGAGTCCTTACAGGACGCAACTGTTGTTCGATTTGGCTGAAATTTTCAATGCGGTGTTCTGTTACGACTTCCAACAAATGTACCAAATACGGTTTAAATCGGTCTATAACCTGATATAGCTCCCATTTGAACCGATATCCCGATCTGATTTCTCGAGTCAATAGCTCCCATATAAACCGATTTGATTTCTTGAGCACTTATAAGCCGCAATTGTTGTCCGACTTGGCTGAAATTTTCCATGTAGTCTTCTGCTACGACTTTCACGAACTGTGCCAAATACGGTCTAAATCGGTCTATAACCTGATATACCTCCCATATAAACCGATCTCCCGATTTGACTTCTCAAGTCCTTACAAGCCGCAATTTTCGCCCGATTTGGCTTAAACTTTGGCTTATACTTAAATTATGCCCTTCAACTGAATTTATTTTGTATTCTGGTTTGGTGGGGAACCCACCCACCAGAATCCATGGTGGGATAAAGGGTTTGAAGACCATAAAAGCTTTATTTTTCATCCAATTTTGCTGAAAGTTCATTCTAAGTTTTATTAAAAATGCATTTACTTTCTTTTAAAAAATCCGCAATTACTTTTTGGGCAACCCAATATATTAGACCACTCAATGTTCGTGCCGAATTTGTATGCTTAAGTTATCCAATTTTCACCGGATTGTGACGAAATGGGGTTTACATATATACCCGAGGTGGTTGGTATCCAAAGTTCGGCCCGGCCGAACTTAATGCCTTTTTACTTTTTAGTGAACATGGGCAAACTTCTTACATATCAACTTTTTCGATCTGGCCTTTGTTTTGCAATACTCAAAGTAGCTGGAAAGATGATCGCCTTTTTATTTAGTTTTCATTATCTTTAATAGATAACATTTGATTGCTTACAATTAAATCGAGAATGGATCATGAACTGATGAACCTTTTGGCGCCTATCATATGAAAACGTGAAGAGACATTAAATGGCCTAATGACAGACGATGTTTCATAAAATGTCAAACTTACCATTCATTAGCCTATTCGGCTTTCAGTAAAAATTGAATGGTGTACATACATATATCACACTCATCATATGAATAGGCCCTCGTTTTTCATATTTATGTCTCTTAATTAATTACAACTCCATTTTGGAATCTTTATGGCTCCTAATGGTCGTTAATTATTTTGACTGAGCATTTGGGTGTTAATCGACAAGCAACCAAGCAAGCGACTGACTGACTGAGTGACAGACTATCTTGACTGATGCATGATGCCCTCATATATTTCAATTTGGAAATGCGTTGTTAATTGAAATATAAACACCTCGCCATTTGATTCACATATCGGATATACCATGCCAAGCAATGAAATATTTTAATTTTGATGAAGGTTTCCTTCCCATTTTATTGTGATGGGCTCCATGTATTCCATCATTGATGAAATCATGTAGCAAGAAAAGCATCTTCTTCATCACCATCCGGCTGCAGCCATCATCATCATCATCATCAGCCAACCATGGTAGTATGTCGAAGTACTTACTCACCCTGTGCCACACTGCCACTGATGAGCCTGAGATGAGTTTGATTGGTAAATAAATCAGTCTGTCAATCATGGTGGAAATTTTGTTAAGCATTTCTATGTTCATGTTTTTTTTTCTCTCTCTCTTCTAATCTATAGAAAAACAATTCTATTTTCAATAGACCCCAAATATTGACATCTACTGTGGGCAGCAGTAGCGTTGGCGGTAGCGGCAGTTGTTCACTCAGACAAGTGACAACCGATGGCAAATGTTGATGTTGCTACTTTGGCTTATTTTAGTTATAGATTTTCAAGTTATTTATTTGAAAAATTTTAATTTGGTTGAGCTCTCACATTGTGGTGGGCAAATGCGGGTCGATGTTTCTAATTGGCTTAGTAATGTCTATTAATCACAAGCAGATTCCAGGAAGAAAGAAGCCCCTATCAGATGCCAATAATATTGGGTAATTTAGAAAATTACGGTATTATAGTAAATGGGGATTTATTGGTTTCATGGTTATAAAAAGGATAATACACTCTAGTTTGAATAAAAAAGAAGCGGACCTGATATTAATTCGCTCCTTTGGAACCATTTTGTCGGTACATGTTTTACTCGAAAATGTTATATGCACTGAGGATAGTGGCCGCTATATCTAAATAAAGCCCGATCTGAAGCATATTTGGGTCCTATGTTAGGAGGCGTAAAACTACTCAGTGTTTCGAATTTCAGCGAAATCGGTTAAAAAATAAAGCTTTTATGGGCTTTAGACCCTTTATCTGGAGATCGGTCTATGTGGCAGCTATACCTAAATATAGTCCGATTTGATTCATATTTAAATCAGATGTCGGGAGGCTAAAGGCTACTCACTATTCCAAATTTCAGCAAAATCGGGTAATAAATAAAGCTTTTATAGGCTTCCGACCTATATCGGCAGATCGGTATATGTGGAAGCTATATATAAATATGGTCCAATATGCACCATAGTTACCTCAGATGTCGGGAGGCCTAAAACTACTTACTGTTTCAAATTACAGCGAAATCGGATGAAAAATAAAGCATTAATGGGCATTAGACCCTTTATCGGAAAGTCGGTCTATATAGCAGCTATATCCAAATATGGTCCAATTTGGCCCGTTCATTTATGAAGCCTGCAGAGTGATTACAACAGACGGACGGGCAGACACACGGACATCGTTTAATCGTCTTAGAATTTTACTACGATCCGAAATATATATACATTGTGGGGTCGGAAATTGAAATTTCGATGTGTTGCAAACTGAATGACTAAATGAATATACCCCCTATCCTACGGTGGTGTGTATAACACGTAAAAAGGCGTTAAGTTCGGCCGGGCCGAACTTTGGATAGCCAGCACCTCGGGAATATATGTAAATCACCTTCCATCATAATCCCCTGAAAAATCCATAATTTATGCCCCCATACCAGCTTTATCGAAATATGGTCCGATTTGGACCATATTCAATACGGATATTGACTGGTCTAGTAAGTAAAGGGTGATTTTTTTGAGGTTAGGATTTTCATGCATTAGTATTTGACAGATCACGTGGGATTTCAGACATGGTGTCAAAGAGAAAGATGCTCAGTATGCTTTGACATTTCATCATGAATAGACTTACTAACGAGCAACGCTTGCAAATCATTGAATTTTATTACCAAAATCAGTGTTCGGTTCGAAATGTGTTCATTCACCGTAACGTTGCGTCCAACAGCATCTTTGAAAAAATACGGTCCAATGATTCCACCAGCGTACAAACCACACCAAACAGTGCATTTTTCGGGATGCATGGGCAGTTCTTGAACGGCTTCTGGTTGCTCTTCACTCCAAATGCGGCAATTTTGCTTATTTACGTAGCCATTCAACCAGAAATGAGCCTCATCGCTGAACGGTGAATGAACACATTTCGAACCGAACACTGATTTTGGTAATAAAATTCAATGATTTGCAAGCGTTGCTCGATAGTAAGTCTATTCATGATGAAATGTCAAAGCATACTGAGCATCTTTCTCTTTGACACCATGTCTGAAATCCCACGTGATCTGTCAAATACTAATGCATGAAAATCCTAACCTCAAAAAAATCACCCTTTATAAGTCATTGTTAAATTTTTTAGAAGAAAATATTGGTCTTCTTGGTAGTTGTGTCAAATAAGAGTGAACTCGGATTATAAATGTGCCTTTTATGGGGCCAAGACTTTAAATCGAGAGATCGGTACATATGGGAGCTATATCAAAATCTGAACCGATCTGGGCCAAATTTAAGAGGGCTGACGAAGGGCCTAACACAACTCACTGTTCCAAATTTCGGCGAAATTGGAGAATAAATGCGCTTTTTATGGACCCAAAACCTTATATCGAGAGATCGGTCTATATGGCAGCTATATTCAAATCTGAACCGATCCCAGCGAAATTGAAGAAGAATGTTGAAGGGCTTAACACAACTCCCTATCCCAAATTTCGGCAAAATTAGACAGTATATGCGCCTTTTAGGGGCCCAAGATCTTAAATCGAGAGGTCGGTCTATATGGCAGCTATATCCAAATCTGAACCGATCTGTGTCATATTGCAGAAAGATGTCGAATGGCCTAACACAACTCACTGTCCCAAATTTCGGCGACATCGGACAATAAATGCGCCTTTTATGGGCCCAAAATCTTAAATCAGCAGATCGGTCTATATGGCAGCTACACCCAAATCTAAACCGATCTGGGCCAAATGGAAGAAAGATGTCGAAGTGCCTTAAAAAAATCACTATCCCAGATTTTCGATAAAAAATTTGGCTTTTATGGGCTTAAGACCCTTAATCGGCGGATCGGTCTATATGGGGGCTATATCAAGATATAGTCCCATATACCCCATCTTCGAACTTAACCTGCCTATGGACAAAAAAAGAATATGTGCAAAAATTCAGCTCCATATCTCTATTTTTAAAGATTGTGGCGAGATTTCAATAGACAGATGGACGGACATGGCTAGGTCGTCTTAGATTTTTAAAAATATTGGGTTGCCAAAAAAGTAATTGCGGATTTTTGCATTGCATTTTTAATAAAACTTAGAATGAACTTTAATCAAATATACTTTTTTTTACACTTTTTTTCTAATGCAAACTAAAAGTGACAGCTGATAACTGACAGAACAAAGAATGCAATTACAGAGTCACAAGCTGTGAAAAAATGTGTCAACGCCGACTATATGAAAAATCCGCAATTACTTTTTGGGCAACCCAATACTTTACTAGCCGAACAGGGCCCGCTCCGCTGCGCCTTCTTCAACTCTCTAATATATTTCTAGGTTAGAGACACGTCGCCCTGAACGCGGATATCGAACTCATGCCATTGTAGCCTATGACGCTGAATGCGTTCGAATCCTCTTAATGTTGGCGACATACGCGAGGTACATGCATGATCATTTAAAAAATGTTTCCCAAAGAGATGTCCCATTGCGGGACGCCATTCGGACTCGACTATAAAAAAAGGTTACTTATCATTGCGTTTAAACTTAAATCGGAAGGCACTGATTGATGTTTGAGAATTTGCCCCTTCTCGGTTCCTGGTGGTAATGTCCTTCCTTAGAGTAATGTTCTCATTAAGGAAGGCATGGCAGACATTTCGACTCAAATATGGATATCAAATTTGTGCTGCACTTCAAAAAACCCTTTAATGTGAGCCCCATATTGCTATGGCTGGTAAAAAAGAACCATTTGCAGGGTATTTCGGGGCTGGGGCGGCCACCGGCACTTTGCACTGAAAATAGATATCAAATTCGTTCTTTATTTTCAATGGAAATGAAGTTCAGTTTAGGGGGTGTTTTTGGGCATACCCCAAAACACTTGGCTCCAAAATTGGATATCAAATTCGTTTTCTACTCTCAAAAACCTTTCATTTGAGTCCCATATTGTCATAATGGTTCATAAAACCCATTTGACCTATCTTTAGGAGGAAAAGCGCAATATCTATCTATAGCTTGAAACAGCTCCCATATAAACCGATCTCCCGATTTTGCTTCTTGAGCCCCTACATGTCTCAATTCTTATCCGAATGAACTGAAATATTACCCAATGACTTCTACAATGTTCAGCATTCAATTCATTAATGGTCCGAATCGGACTATAACTTGATATAGCTCCAATAGTATAACAGTTTTTATTCATTATTCTTTGTTTGCCTAAAAAGAGATACCGTGCAAAGAACTCGACAAATGCGATCCATGGTGGAGGGTATATAAGATTCGGCCCGGCCGAACTTTAAAATCAAATTCAATATCAAATTTCAGACTGCCCTCGCAATGCAATTATAATCTTGAACACAAAAATTTGTCACATTCCACAATTTGATTTCAAATCCCATATACAAAACATAGTTTTTGTGGCGACCATTCTTATTTTCCTACTATGGAGAATTGCGCCATAGGAACCTATGATCTTGTCCAAAACCATGACGTATTGGACTTTATCTCATTTAAATATCGCCGCTTTTCACAGTGGGGCGTCTTTTTTTAATTTTATTTGTTCTTCCCCATTGCTTGTGTCTGAAATATCATCGGATTGCATTGTGTGTGTGTGTGTGTGTGTGTGTGTATGAGGTATGAGTGCTAAGGCAACATCCATTGATCGCATATTCGATATGATAGCACAGCATGTGGCTGATGTTGGACACTTTGTTTGGTGACTTACTGTCGTTTTCCTTCTCTCTATGCTTACCAGACAGTCTCTAGGGAATCATGGCTAAATTCTAGTCTTTCAAAGAAATGTTCTTTGTTTAAATTCTTTAATGAATATGAATATTGTGAATGAAAATGGCTAAGGATCAAGTTTCCTAAAAGAATTAGAATTCAACAAAGAAATTTGTCAAGATCTGTGTTGGGCTTTAAAGAAAAATTTGGAGTTCGCGAGTGGTTAGTTGTACTCTTCATTCTAAAGTTAAATGCAATGTTGGGCACATGTGCTAATGTGCACATTATTGCCAAGCCCATGGGATTATGTTCTTGTGCATGTACACATACATGTGCTGTAGTATGCGTGAACTTTTGCCCGCCATTGGTTTAAAGCATACAAATTTGTCAAAGAAATTGTCAAACAAAGAAATTTACAAAGAAATTTGTCAAAATCTGTGTTGGGCTTTAAAGAAAAATTTGGAGTTCGCGAGTGGTTAGTTGTACTCCCCATTGTAGAGTTAAATGCAATGTTGGGCACATGTGCTAATGTGCACATTATTGCCAAGCCCATGGGCTTATGTTCTGGTGCATGTACACACACATGTGCTGTAGTATGAGTGAACTTTTGCCCGCCATTGGTTTAAAGCATACAAATTTGTTCGCTTTGAGTAAATTTCTTAAATTTTAGATATAATTCGCCATACAATTAAAACCGTTTTGTATTTCAAACGATTACTTCCAGGCGTTTCTTAACATTTCTTTACCCTTTTCCCTCGTTTTTTTTTCACAAATTAGTTTCAGCTAATTTATGATTTCTCTATCAAAATGTCGATACGTTGGGTATGGGCTTTTTTGACGTGCGTTTTTGTTTTCAAATTGTTGGCGCCATTACGGGTTTGGCCTGTAATGGATGTAACAAATAAATTTTCTACGCTTCACTTGAAGACGATAACAACGCCGCAATGATGGTGGTGATGGCGATGGCGATGGTGGCAATGGCGGTCTCGGTGGCAGTCGATATTCGCTTCAGCTAGCGAAGTAGTCAAGTCATAACGTAGTAGCGTCATTACGTGGCGTTTTGCTGGCTGGTCACCTTTTCGCTTTTTTTTCGTTTTTGCTGGTGGAATACTTGGAGCTTAATTCGTCTTGATCGTTTAGTTTATTGTTGGTATTTGTAGTTAATTAAAAAAGCTGCAGGGTGTTGGATGGTGCTCTTTTGGGTGTATTGTTAAGTTATGATTGTGATTCTTTTGTTGAATGTGGATTTTTTTCTCTCATTTTTTCTCAACAGTCCAAAACTGCTACTTAGCTTTAATTTTAAGGTACCACGTATCGTCATGTACAGCAGTCATGGCATGGTAGTATAGGAGTTTGCCTCCTTTACTCTGCAGTGAGTCTATGATTTTTAATTTGCCTGTTTCGATTTTCTTTGGAGCGTTAAATGTTTAATTTGAAGTTCTCGGGGGGATTTCTTCTCTTGTTTTTTCTGTTGGCTGTGACGCTGATCGTGAAGCTTCTTTGGAAACGGTAGTTAGTTGCTTCTGGCATTGCCGCAGAGTTTGTGGCATTCATAATTTGTATTGCGTGTTATTATTATTGATCATGTCCATTTGTGCGATTATTAACGCATTCCAATCTCATTTGGGTTACATGATGCCCATTTCAGTCTGTTTCACAGTCTCTCTGTCTGTCTGTCTGTCTGTCTGTCTGTCTTCAGGTGGTAAGTAGCCACCATATGTCAGAATAAATGGGAAAAAACTTTTTTTTTTCTTTGGGCAGGGGGTTCATAATGAGTTGTATGTTTCCAATAACATCCATGAAAAGATCGATTCATGTGTGAATTAGTTTGATTAATGATTTGTGAAACATTTCACTTTTGGTCTTTAGGTAATCTGGGCATTCAAAATAAACGATTTTGTTACTTATTTGATTTTATTATAATAATGCAGAGACCACAAGTACACCTTAAGTTCAGTCGAACTGAACCTTTGGAGTCATCCCCATTAATTCTATGAACAATTTATTCAGGTAAGATCAGTTTAAATTTGGGTTATTGTGACCGGTAATACAAATATTTTCAGAACCTTATGGTTGCCCAAAAAGTAATTGCGGATTTTTTAAAGGAAAGTAAATGCATTTTTAATACAACTTAGAATGAACTTTAATCAAATATACTTTTTTTACACTATTTTTCTAAAGCAAGCTAAAAGTAACAGCTGATAACTGACAGAAGAAAGAAAGCAATTACAGAGTTACAAGCTGTGAAAAAATTTGTCAACGCCAATTATATGAAAAATCCGCAATTACTTTTTGGGCAACCCAATATATATTCGTATATAGGGCAAATATTTATAGGGTCTATCCGTCTGTCTATACGTTGTCACTACCCTTCAATCTTCAAAAACAAAGCTGTCAAGGTAAAATTTGGACGATATACTAAATAGGACTAAATCCTAAGGTTGACCGATATTAAGTTTGATTTCTCACAAAAATCGTATATTTCATCTGAAAGACAGACAAACGGTGCAGAAAGGATACGCGGAAAGACGGTCATAGCTAAACCGAATAAGGATAATTGTTTTGGGTGAACCTATACTGCATTACAGCTACAGTATTAGCTACTAAATTTCCCATTAACATTCAATTTAGAAACAAGGGATAAGTCTCTCATATCAAAGACTGCAGTTCTATTAATGTTTAAGCTCAATGATAAGGGACTTCTTTTTTTATGCCGAGTCAGAACGGCTAGCCGCATAGCAACATCACTAATTGATGGCGACACAAATTATTTGAGGACATCGCCAACACGTCCCTCCCTCCAGCCAGGCCTGAAACGATGGGTCGCGAATTATCTGTGTGGTCGCCAGTCATTTGTGGAATTTAGGGATAAGAAGTCGAAACACCGTAGAGTGAAACAGGGAGTTCCCCAAGGTGGGGTGATATCTTCGGCACTGTTTAACCTCTACCTATGCTCCATTCCACCCCCTCCAGACGGCGTACGATTGTATGATCATGGCATCAGGCCCCCCACCCATTGATGACATCTGCGATAGGTTGAACGTCTACCTCAACGAGCTTGCCTCATAATTCGCTGCAAGAAATCTGAAGATATCCGCCACCAAATCTTCATCTTCACACTGTTCACTACAAATACGCGTGAGATGAATACTGAGCTGACTGTGATGGTCGATGGAGAAATGATTCCGATCATCTTACACATTCTCCTCACATGCCACAGCAATCTGCAATAAAGTCAAAAGTAGAAACAAGGTCCTCATGTCACTTGCTGGCAGCACTTGGGGTGCAGACAAAGAAACCTTGTTGACCACGTACAAAGCAATTGGCCGGTCTGTGGTAAGTTATGCAGCGCCAGTGTGGTCTCGTCAACTTTGTGACATGCAGTGGAATAATATTCAGATCTGTCAGAATGCCTCAAAATGCCTCCTCAGTTCTCATGTGGACCACCTCCATCAGGAGACAAAGATCCTACCAGTACGAAGAGATAACTATTGGGTTGCCCAAAAAGTAATTGCGGATTTTTCATATAGTCGGCGTTGACAAATTTTTTCACAGCTTGTGACTCTATAATTGCATTCTTTCTTCTGTCAGTTATCAGCTGTTACTTTTAGCTGGCTTTAGAAAAAAAGTGTAAAAAAAGTATATTTGATTAAAGTTCATTTTAAGTTTTATTAAAAATGCATTTACTTTCGTTTAAAAAATCCGCAATTACTTTTTGGGCAACACAATACATGCTGTCTAAGCATTACCTTTTGGGCTGTTATCGCATAAACCATCCAAATCATCATATTGTGGATGGATACCCACCGCCCAGAAGCCTTAAGGCAGATCTACACGATCTAGAGTGTGAGGTTCAGCGCTACAAGTGAGAACCTCTAGATCAAGCGGCATATCAAGCGGGTCTAAACAACATTCATGCAGATACGGTAGCAGATGCGGTAATTGGCTACCGGGTGAATGTAGTCCTTGGAGAACGACCGCCTCCCATTGGACCCGAAGAAATCGACCTACCCCGGCAAACCAGAGTGGTTCTGGTTCAATTACATTCCAGCAAATGCAGCCGCCTCAATTCCCACAGAGCTAGGATTGATGCCGACGTGCAAGATGTATGTCCCCGATTGTAACCAGGGACCGCACGATACACGTCACCTGTTTAAATGCCCGGCCAGACCCACTCGACTCAGACCCAGATCCCTGTGGACGCACCCCATCTAAGTCGCAGAGTTCCTGGGTCTTGACACTCAACAGAATCAAGCAGACGAAAGATAGAACACAATAAACTGATACAACAACAACAACAACTAATTGGTGGCGTATAGGAACCCACCGCCACCAACTAGACCCCAGCATTTGGGCTTTGTCACATTCCCTGGTAAGGGTCGGAGTACCATTCAAAACTCGTTTCGTTTAAAAGTTCATGACTACCGGTGGTAAATGTTATAGCGCACCTAACTTATATTTCCCCCACCGACTTTGGGTTAAGACCACAGCCACCATATCGCACCCTAAGAAACTTCACATTACAAAACAGGGACAAATATAGTATTATACAAGTATCATATCAACAAGTGTATGTTGTAAAATTAACAAAATTTATGCAAGTGCAATTTTGAATTGCACAAAATTACAATGCGAACGCATTTACATTGAGCGATTATGCTTGCGAATTGTTGAGAGCAACAGGACAAACAATTGATCGATGGTCAACGGCATGGATTCCAATGAAAACGGTTTTCATGAATTTTAATCTGCAATGATAAATATTGAAAGGCCCAACAACAGAAAAAAGGGAAAGGCTGGGGTGCAATAAAAAAAAAACACCTGTTTTTCCCAAAAGCAAATAAATTCCCTTGTATGTCCCAGTCTCCATGTCACACTTGCAACATGAAGGCAAGTTGAGATAAAATTGCAATAAAATAAATATTTCCGTTTTTAAATTGTTTTTAAATTTATGTAAATTTCTCATTTTTCCAAACTAAAACACCCATATGCACTGAGAGCATGGCATTTATCACTTCCTACTCGGTGAAAGGAGTATGGGAAGTAAAGAGCAAAGGACAGAAACAATTGTTCTTCACTTTAAAGCTGTTGGCAATGGTGATGACTTGTGTATGAATAAAATGAAATGCAATGAAAATGGGTTCATCATGGCACATGTTACATGCTTATATCAATATTTTGATATTGTTCATCAGAAATTAGCTTAGGGCGCATGCAATGCAATGGGGAACAACGACATGCTTACATATGGGGCATTACATAAAAAAGATAAAAATTAGGAATTTCTAGATAAATATTCCCCTTAATGCCATTAGGTGTTAGACCTAAAGGATATGCAGTCGTTCTTAGAGCTGTCAACTAATAATACGTCATATCACATTTTACTTTACTGTATAGTGAAAATATACGATATACATATATAGCGATATACATATATAGCAGCTATATCCAGATCTGGGCCAATTTCTATGAAATTCATCAGTAATGTCGAGAGTTATAAGAAAATCCCTCCTCCCAAATAACAAGACAACCGGTTAACAAATGAGCACTTTATTGCAACATTTCCCAAAATCGGACGAACATATATATGGGAGCTATATCTAAATCTGAACCGATTTCGAGCAAACTTCTCAGATATTGTGGTAGTTTTCGAGGAAAGCGTTGTACAAAATTTAGGCTAGATTGGATGATAAATGCGCTTGCTGGGACTATAGAAGTTAAAATCGGGCGATATATATACATGAGAGCTATATCTAAATCTCAACCGATTTCCATGATATTCATCAGTAATATCGAGAGTCAGGAGGAAATCGTTTCTGCCAAATTTCGAGAGAATCGTTTAACAAGTGACCATTTAATTGCATTATTACTGCAAATCGGACGAACATATATATGGGAGCTATATCTAAATCTGAACTGATTTCGAGCAAACTTCTCAGATATTGTGGTAGTCCTCGAGGAAAGCGTTGTGCAAAATGTTGATTAGATTGGTCAATAAATGCGCCTGCTGTGACTCTAAAAATTAAAATCGTGCGATATATATATATATATATGAGAGCTATATCTAAATCTGAACCGATTTCCATGAAATTCCCCAATAATATCGAGAATCAAAAGAAAATGGTTCGTGCCAAATTTCGAGAGAATCGGTTAACAAATGACCATTTTATTGCATTATTACTGCAAATCGGACGAACATATATATGGGAGCTATATCAAAATCTGAACCGATTTCGAGCAAACTTCTAAGATATTGTGGTAGTCGTTGAGAACAGTGTTGTGCAAAATTTTGGCAACATTGGTTAATAAATGCGCTTGCTGTGACTATGGAAGTTAAAATCGGGCGATATATATATATGAGAGCTATATCTTAATCTGAACCGATTTTCATGAAATTCACCAACAACGTCGAGAGTCAGAAAAAAATGGTTCCTGCCAAATTTCGAGACATTCGGTTAACAAATGACCATTTTATTGCATTATTACTGCAAATCGGACGAACATATATATGGGAGCTATATCCAAATTTGAACCGATTTTTTCCAATTTCAGTAAACTTCGTCTCTAGACCGAAAACCATGCATGTACCAAATTCTAAGACGATTGGATGAAAACTGCGACCTATACTTTTTACACAAAATAATATGGACAGACGGACGGACAGACAGACTGACAGACAGACAGACAGACAGACGGACAGACAGACGGACAGACAGGCAGACGGACAGACAGACAGACAGACAGACAGACGAACACAGACAGACGGACATAACTAAATCGAATCAGAAAGTGATTCTGAGTCGAACAGTATATTAATCAATGTGTCTACCTCTCTTCCTTCTGGGTGTTACAAGCAAGTGCACAAAGTTATAATACCCTGTACCACATTAGTGGTGTAGGGTATAAAAATGTTACTTGATATGAGGAGACTTTTCTTATTTCATCAATGGCTGCACCCATCCTGTTAAGCCCAATGATAATTGAGCTCCAAAATGAGTAAATGGACTTGCCACAGGGATAACAAAAACAGCGAATTTTCTTCTGTAGTTCTCGCACGGATTCGAACCCACGAGTTCAGCATTCATAAGCAGACAATTTCACCTAGGAGCCACTGTGGTATCTACCTACAAGATAGTTCCAGCATCCCCGTCTGTCGAAAGCACGCTAACTTTCGAAGAAGTAAAGCTAGCCGCTTGAAATTTTGCACAAATACTTCTCATTAGTGTAGGTCGGTTGGGATTGTAAATGGACCATATTGGTCCATGTTTTGATATAGCTGCCATATAAACCGATCTTGGGTCTTGACTTCTTGCACCCCTAGAGGGCGCACTTCTCATCGGATTAGAACGAAATTTTGCACGACGTGTTTTGTTATGATATCCAACAACTGTGATGAGTATGGTTAAAATCGGTCAATAAACTGATATAGCTGCCATATAAACCGATCTTGGGTCTTGAGTTCTTGAGTCTCTAGAGGGCGCAATTCTTATCCGACTGGAATGAAATTTTGCACGACGTGTTTTGTTATAATATCCCACAACTGAACCAAGGATAGCTCAAATCGGATGATAACCTGATATAGCTGCCATATAAACCGATCTTGGGTCTTGACTTCTTGAGCCGCTAGAGGGCGCAATTCTTATCCGATTGGAATGAAATTTTGCACGAAGTGTTTCGCTGTGCTACATTGGGTTTAAATCGGTCAATAACCTGATATAGCCACCATATAAACCGATTTTGAAACTTAACTTCTTCAGCCACTAGAGGGCGCAATTCTTATCTTATATAAATGAAATTTTGCACGGCGTGTTTTGTTATGACATCCAACAACTGCGCCAAGTATGGTTCAAATCGGCCTATAACCTGATATAGCTGTCTTTTAAACCGTTCTGGGGACTTGACTTCTTCAGCTTCTAGAGAACGCAATTCCTATCCGATTTGGCTGAAATGTTGCATGACGTATTTTATAATGATTTTCAACAACTGAGCCAAACCAGTTCATAACCTGATATAACCGTCATATAAATCGATATGGGATCTTGACTTCTTGAGCCTCTAGAGTTAGCAATTATTATCCGATTTGTCTGAAATTTTGTACGACGGATCCTCTCATGACCATCAACATACGTGTTTATTATGGTCTGAATCGGTTTATAGCCTGATACAGCTCCCAAAGAAATGAATCTCTCTATTTTACGTCTTGAACCCCCAAAGGGCATAATTCTTATTCGAATTGGCTGAAATTTTACACAATGACTTCTATCATGGTCTTCAACATTTAGTTCAATTATGGTCCGAAAAGGACCATATCTTGATATCGCTCTTATAGCAGAGCAAATCTTTTCTTTTATCTTTTTTTATACCCACCACCGAAGGATGGGGGTATATTCATTTTGTCATTCCGTTTGCAACACATCGAAATATCCATTTCCGACCCTATAAAGTATATATATTCTTGATCAGCGTAAAAATCTAAGACGATCTAGACATGTCCGTCCGTCTGTCCGTCTGTCTGTTGAAATCACGCTACAGTCTTTAAAAATTGAGATATTGAGCTGAAATTTTGCACAGATTCTTTTTTTGTCCATAAGCAGGTTAAGTTCGAAGATGGGCTATATCGGACTATATCTTCATATAGCCCCCATATAGACCGATCAGCCGATTTAGGGTCTTAGGCCCATAAAAGCCACATTTATTATCCGATTTTGCTGAAATTTGGGGCAGTGAGTTGTGTTAGGCCCTTCGACATCCTTCGTCAATTTGGCTCAGATCGGTCCAGATTTGGATATAGCTGCCATATAAACCGACCCTCCGATTTAGGGTCTAAGGCCCATAAAAGCCACATTTTTTAGCCGATTCCGCTGAAAATCGGGACAGTGAGTTGTGTTATGCCCTTCGACATTCTTTGTCAATTTGGCCCAGATCGGTTCAGATTTGAATATAGCTGCCATATAGACCGATCCTCGATTTATGGTGTTAGGCCCATAAAAGCCACATTTATTACCCGATTTTGCTGAAATTTGGGGCAGTGAGTTGCGTTAGGCCCCTCGACATCTTTCTTCAATTTGGCCCAGATCGGTTCAGATTTGGATATAGCTGCTATATAGACCGATTTCTTGATTTAAGGTTTTGGGCCCATAAAATGGTCATTTATTGTCCGATGTCGCCGAAATTTGGGACAGTGAGTTAAGTTAAGCCCCTTGACATACATCTGCAATATCGCACAGATCGGTCCAAATTTAGATATAGCTGCCATATAGACCGATATCTAGGTTTTAGGTTTTGGGGCCATAAAGACCCATTTATTGTCCGATGTCGCTGAAATTTGAGACAGTGAGTTTAGTTAGGCTCTTCGACGTCCTTCTTCAATTTTGCCCAGATCGATCCAGATTTGATAATAGCTGCCATGTAGACCGATCTCTCGATTTAAAGTCTTTGCCCCATAAAAAGCGCATTTATAATCCGATTTCACTGAAATTTTACAAAATAACTTATGTTAGGCTTTTCAAAATCCGTGTCGTATATGGTTCAGATCGTTTAATTTTTAGATATAGCTACTGTGCTTATTAGTATTTGGTCCAAATCGGAACATGTTTTGATATAACTGATATGGGTCATAAGGTATGAAATTTTCACCGAATTTTAATGAAAGGTAGTTTACATATATACCCGAGGTGGTGGGTATCCAAAGTTCGGCCCGGCCGAACTTAACGCCTTTTTACTTGTTTTACCTAAGAAGAGATACCGTGGTAAGAGCTCGACAAATGCAATCCATTGTGGAGGGTATATAAGATTCGGCCCTGCCGAACTTAGCCCGCTTTTACTTGTTGCTTGCTTAAATCTCATACTTTCTATGGACTTGCCCATATAGTCCTTACGCATCCATGTGTCAGGATCTCCAGAAAACATAAGCAAACATAAATAATGATAATAATTCCCGGGTCATTGATCAAATAACACTTGTGAGCACCTTAAGAACAATTCAGTAGAGCTGAGTACTTGGCAAATGGCAACAAACCTTTTCTCGCCACTCTTACCTCATTGCCGCCGGCTGCATTTTGGGAATGCATTCATTGTTCTTTGCTGCATCGATCAATTGCTGGTATTGATCCTTTCATTCTTCATACAATAAAAGGCAGTTGGCCATGATCTTCATCTCTTTCTCGCTCTGTGATGCTATGAAAATGATTATGGGCTAAAGGCGATGACTATGAATGTGGCATACTTGTACTCGTGGGCAACAGAATGAAAACATCAATTTACATGATGTGTTAAAAAGGCCATGCATTGTCAGCTACAAAGGTGTAATGGGTTCCTCTTTTCATTACAATTCATAACAGAGTGCATGCAGAAAGGACTTGACCAGTCATCATGATCAAATGAAATAGCAATTTAAGATGGAATGTAAGGATAGTTGAAGCACAGTGGTGTTAGATCTCAAAAAAAAAACTTTCCAAAGCTAAAATTTTTTTAAAAATTTAATTTTGTAAAATTTTTATTATTCTATGATATGATATTTATGCAACACATCGAAATACCATTTCCTGCCCAAAAAAGTATATATATGCTTGATCGTCATAAAATTCTTTTAGCGATGTTCGTGTGTCTGTCCTTCCGTCTGTTGTATTCTCTCTACAGCCTTAAAAAATTGAGATATTGTGCTGAAATTTGGCATACCATAGATCGGACTATATTTAGCTAAAGATGCCATATAGACCAACCTGCCGGTTTAGGGACCTAAGTCCATAACTGCTGCATTTATTAACCGATTTCGATGAAATTCGGAATATTTAGTTGTATAAAGCTTACCAACATCCAAACTGAAAATGGTCCAGATAGGACCATATTTTGATACAGTCGCCATATGGACTGATCTGCCGATTTAGGGTTTTAAACCCATAAAATCCGCATTTCGCTAAAATTTAGTACATTGATTTGGCCGAGACCTGCCGTTGTTTGAACAGGAAATGATCCACATCGGACCATAGTTTGATATAGCTGTCAAATAGATCGATCTGCCGATATAGTCTCTAAGGCCAGTAAAAGGAATTTGAAACGGTGAGTTGTATAACGACTCCCTACATTCGACGCAAGTATGGTCCATATCGGACTATCTTATATATAACAAGTAAAAAGGCGTTAAGTTCGGCCGGGCCGAACTTTGGATACCCACCACCTCGGGTATATATGTAAACCAACTTTCATCAAAATTCGGTGAAAATGTCATACCTTATACTCAAATACCTCATACCGATCTGAACTATATACGAAACGGATGTCGAAAAGCCAAACATAGGTCACTGTATCAAATTTCGGTGAAATCGGCGCCTTTTATGGGGCCAAGACTTTAAATCGAGATATCGGTCTACATGGCAGCTATATCCAAATCTGGACCGATTTGGGCCAAGTTGCATAAACATGTCGAAGAGCCTAACACTAAGCACTGTCCCAAATTTCGGCGAAATCGGACAATAAATGTCTATTTTATGGGCCCTAAACCTTAAATCCAGAGATCGGTCTATATGGCAGCTATATTCAAATCTGGACCGATCTGGGCAAAATTGAAGAAGGACGTCGAAGAGCCTAACCAAACCCACTGTCTCAAATTTCAGCGACATCGGACAATAAATGCGTCTTTTATGGCCCCAAAACCTAAAACCTAGATATCGGTCTATATGGCAGCTATATCCAAATCTGGACCGATCTGTGCGATATTGCAGAAGTATGTCAAGGGGCTTAACTTAACTCACTGTTCCAAATTTCGGGGACATCGGGCAATAAATGAGCATTTTATGGGCCCAAAACCATAAATCAAGAAATCGGTCTATATGGCAGCTATATCCAAATTTGAACCGATCTGGACCAAATTGAAGAAATATGTCAAAGGGCCTAACACAACTCACTGTCCCAAATTTCTGCAAAATCGGATAATGAATGTGGCTATTATGGGCCTTACACCATAAATCGGAGGATCGATCTATATGGCAGCTATATCCAAATCTGGACCGATCTGAGCCAAATTAACGAAGGATGTCGATGGGCCTTACACAATTCACTGCCCCGAATTTCAATCGGATAATAAATGTGGCTTTTGTGGGCCTAAGACCCTAAACCGGAGGATCGGTCTATATGGCAGCTATATCCAAATCTGAACCGATCTGGACCAAATTAAAGAAACATGTCAAAGGGCCAAAGACAACTCACTGTCCCAAATTTCAGCGAAATCGGACCATAAATGTGGCTTTTATGGGCCTTAGACCCTAAATCGGAGGATCGGTCTATATGGCAGCTATATCCAAATCTGGACCGATCTGAGCCAAATTGACGAAGGATATCGAAGGGCCTAACACAACTCACTGTCCCAAATTTCAACAAAATCGGATAATAAATGTGGCTTTTATGAGCCTAAGACCCTAAATCGGGGGATCGGTCTATATGGGGGCTATATCAAGATATAGTCCGATATAACCCATCTTCGAACTTAACCTGCTTATGGACAAAAAACGAATCTGTGCAAAATTTCAGCTCAATATCTCTATTTTTAAAGACTGTAGCGTGATTTCAACAGACAGACGGACAGACGGACAGACGGACGGACATGGCTAGATCGTCTTAGATTTTTACGCTGATCAAGAATATATATACTTTATAGGGTCGGAAATGGATATTTCGATGTGTTGCAAACGGAATGACAAAATGAATATACCCCCATCCTTCGGTGGTGGGTATAAAAATCAATTTGTGTTTGTTTGTTTGTTTGTATGTTTGTGTGTTCCTTATAGACTCAGAAACGGCTGAACCGATTTTCTTGAAATTTTACAGATGGTGCATAATGAGCTCGTGGTGAAAATAGGGTACTACATTTTTTGATATCTGAAGGGGGGCGGACCCTCCCCCTTACCCTAAAGTTCAGAAACGCCAGTACTCGGAGATGGGTGGTGCGATTTAAGCGAAATTTTGTGTGCTCTCATATAGTACCCTAAAAATAAAAATTTGGTATCCAGGGGGACCGCCCCCCACCTAAAACCAACCAAACATATATTTACACCAATCACGACAATATGGGACTCAAATGCAAGGTATTTAGGATAAGAAAACGTATCTGATATCCAATTGTCGGACCAAGTGCTAGGATGATCACCCCAAGCCCCAAAACACCCCTAAATTGGACATATTTACCGACCATGGCAATATGGGACTCAAATGAAAGGTATTTGCGAGTAGAATACGAATCTGATATCTTAATGTGGGACCACGTTTCTGGGGGTCCACCCCTTCCCCAAAACACCCCCCAAACAGGACTTATTTACTGACCATGGGAATATGGGGCTTAAATAAGAGGTATTTGAATGTAGAATTCGAATCTGATATCCAAATATGGGACCAAGGGTTTGGTGGGCCGCCTCTTACTAAAAAATTCTCCCAAAGGGGACAAAATTACGACCATTGCAATATGGGGATCAAATGAAAGGTATTGTATTTGGGAGTAAAGCACGAATTTGATATCAATATTCGGGAAAAGTGTCTGTGGGGCCACCCCACCCCCACAACACTAAGAGGGTTTTTAAAGTGGAACACGAATCCGATATATATTTTCAATGCCAACTTACTGAGTGGCCGCCCATCCCCCAAAACACCTCCCAAGCCGGAAATATGGGGCTCAAATTAAAGGTATGTGGAAGTAGACCACGTATCTGATATCAACATTAGAGGCCAACTATCTAGCGGACGTCCCACCACCATAACAAGCCCCAAATAGGACGTATTTGCTCATCAAGACAATTTGGGTCTTATAGAGAGTGGAACTAAATTTTTTTAGTTTTTAGGGCCAATACCCAAAACTGGACATATTTGCTGACTTTTGCAATAAGGAGTTTAAATGAGATTAGAAAACGAATTTGATACCCAATTTTGAGGGCAATGAGAATAGAGCACGTTGCTGATATATTTTCCGGACTTAGTGTTTGGGGGACCACCACAATCTCCAAAACACCCCTAAATCTGGCATATTTACCGACTATGTCAATGTGGAGCTTAAATGAAAGGTATTGGGGGGTAGCGCAAGAATTGATACCCATTTTCGGGACCAATTTTGTGGGGAGCTACCCCTTCCCAAAATACCCCACAAATAGCAATTTTTTAGTGACCATCGCAATATGGGGCTCAAATTAAGGTATTTGGGAGTATAATACGAATTTGATATCCAAATGTAGGACCATGTATTTAGGGCATCACCCCTTCCCCAGAGGGTTAAAATTTTTCGACCATGCCAATATGTGGCTCAAATGAAAGCTATTTGAGATTAGAAAACGAATTTGATAACCATGTTTTTGGGGGACGCCTCATCCTGTAAACTCCTCTTAAGCCAATGGCAATACGGGGCTTAAATAAATGGTATTTTAGAAAATAGCACGATGTTGATATTTTTTCAAGGACAAGTATCTGGGGGACCACCTCTTCCCCGAAAACACCACTAAATCAGATATCATGAGAATACCGGTCTGAAATGAAGTATTTTAAAAATGGAGTACACCTTACATCCATACTTAAATTCGTAGAGCAATAGAGATCATATGGGATTCAGATAAAGGCACTTATATTGTTATTGTTAACTGTTAGACAAGTTAGCATGGTATTTCACTAAAAGATCTTTAATTGTCGAAAACAAATAATCCAAGGAAACTTTTGTTCCATATAAAGTAAAAGAAGGCGCAGCGGAGCGGGCCCGGGTCAGCTAGTATATCCATAAAAGGCGGATGTCCGATGTCGCCGAAATTTGGGACAGTGAGTTGTGTTAGAGCCTCCGACATTCTACTTCAATTTGGCTCAGATCGGTCGAGATTTGAATATAACTGCCATATAGACCGATCTCTCGATTTAAGGTCATGGGCCCATAAAAGGCGCATTTATTGTGCGATTTCGCCGAAATTTGGGACATTGAGTTGTGTTAGACCCTTTAAGATTCCTCTTAAATTTGGCCCATATCGGTTCAGATTTGGATATAGCTGCCATATACACCGATCTCTCGATTTAAGGTCATGGGTCCATAGAAGGCACATATATTGTGCGATTTCGACGAAATTTGGGATATTGAGTTGTGTCTTCGACATATATCTGCAATTTGGCCCAGATCAGTTCAAATTTGTATATAGCTGCCATATAGACCGATCTCTCGATTTATGGCTTTTGGACCCATAAAAGGCGGATTTATAGTCCGATGTCGCCGAAATTTGGGATAGTGAGTTGTGTTAGACCCTTAAGACTCCTCTTAAATTCGGCCCAGATCAGTACAGATTTGGATATAGCTGCCATATAGACCGATCTCTCGATTTATGATTTTGGACCCATAAAAGGCTGATTTACTGTCCGATGTCGCCGAAATTTGGGACAGTGAGTTAAGTTAAACCTCTCGAAATACTTCTTCAATATGGCTCAGATCGGTCGAGATTTGAATATAGCTGCCATATAGACCAATCTCTCGATTTAAGGTCATGGTCCCATAAAAGGCGCATTTATTGTGCGATTTCGCCGAAATTTGGGATAGTGAATTGTGTTAGACCCTTTAAGATACCTCTTTAATTTGGCACATATCGGTTCAGATTTGGATATAGCTGCCATATAGACCGATCTCTCGATTTTAGGTCATGGGCCAATAAAAGGCACATTTATATTCCGATTTCGCTGAAATTTGACACAGTGACTTATGTTAGGCTTGTCGACATCCGAGTCGTATATGGTTCAGATCGGTCTATATTTGGATATAGCTGCCAAAAAGTCTGATATTGAACCAAAGTTTAACAGTGACTTGTACTTATTAGACCACACAATGTCCGTGTCGAATTTGGTCCAAATCGGACCATATTTTGATATAGCTGCTGTGAGGGCATAAATTAGGCATTTTTCACAGGATTATGACGAAAGGTGGTTTATATATATTCCCGAGGTGGTGGGTATTCAAATTTCGGCCCGGCCGAATAAGACACAAATAAATAAGACACAATGAAAAAATTGTCACCACTGTGCCTTGTCTAATACCTACAACTCAAGCGCCTGCCGCAGGAGATAAATATCATAAACATAGAACGACATTGTCCACATGATGGGATGATTGGATGATGCCACGTCATTTTTATGAGTCAAGTATTTAGGAAAAATGAAAAATTATCTTCCCCATACCATCCATGCACCAAAGGAGTTTGAATTGAAAACTCATTAATTTTCTTGAGAATTTTTCCAAAAATTAAGAAAAAAAAATTCTATAAGATTGCAGCTTGCAATGTGACACTTTTTCTTTTGTTTTTAGGCATGTTCCCATCATTTGGTGGTTAGTGTGACGAGTGATTGTCTTGCATTTCAATATTTTCTGCATCATCATAAATCATAAGCGGTTTAGGCCATGACTTATTCAATTCAATGGAAAGTGAAAAAGGTCAAAAAGGTGTTTATATTAATCATGTGGCATATATTTTCCACAACAATGAGCCAACAATGAGACAAGTGTTTCGTTAATGCATTTATGCGCCCAATGATCTTGGACCGCAACACAAATATTTAGGGAGAATTAAGAGCATCGTTGGGATCTTACAAATCATGATGATGAGCAAAATGTTACTCCATATGGATCATCGGATCGGATCTGTTTTCTGATGATTATGTTTTAAAATTGAATCTTTGATATTTTAAGGCGTCATAATAAAGGTGCATTTTTTTTAAATGGTTATGACATTGAAACATAAATTAGAACAACAAGAAGAACGAATTAAAAATAATCCGTACCGCAAATGTGCTGTAGGGTAACCTCGGAAACCTCTCCCCTTTCTTCCAGGTTTCCTATCGTCGCCTTGATTATACCGCGATGGTATGACATGCTCCTATCCTCTATCCATTCTTTCAACGCCTTTCGCCTTAAGTATCATAGCCTCAGTGATTGCCTCACACCTAATCTGTATGTCAATGGGTCGGATATCTAGAACAGTATCCAGTGCTCTAGTGGGCGTGGTCCTTATCGCCCCGCCTAAGCCAAGACAACATGTTCTCTGAACCTATTGTATTGTCCTTATGTTGCACTTTTTCTCCATAGCAGTCCACCAAACTACTGGGGCGTAAGTAAGTATTGGTCTAATCACGCTCCTGTAGAGCCAGTGGACTATCTTAGGATTCAGGCCCCATTTTGAGCCTACAGCCCGTCTACATAGTGCCCGACTTGTTTAGTTATCCTTTCTGACAACATGACCTACCCAATCTCATATGATAAGTTTTGTCCTCTCGACAGTAGGATGGGGGTATACTGATTTTGACATTCCGTTTTTCGTACCTCTTGATCGTCATGACATTTGAAGTAGTTCAAGCCATGTTCTTCGGTATGCCTGTCTATTCCTTTGTCAACCAATTACGCTAACCTTGAAAAGCTAGCGGCTCAAAATTTTGCAGAAATCCTATTGGTATAGGTCGGTTGAGATTGTTAACGGCCAAATCGGCCCATGTTTAGATAAAGCTCCATTTTTTTGCCGTTCAGGATGGGCAACTACTGTACGCACATAATGAGTACAACTCTCGCCTTATACCGGATTCCATTGTTACCCACGGTATCGGCTATAACCCCACCCTGTATTACCACAGGGGATTAATTCCATCTCGGAACCCCTTCGCATTACTAAGGGTTCGACCTCGGACCATATATGGTGATTACCCATATCATCTTCGCTGTGTCTGCATCAAGACCACCGCATTCATACTCTATGCCGCTGCGTCCCGAGCCTTCACTGTTCGGCGTATCATACTCCACAACATCCTCTTGACTATTGTCCCAGGCAAGGCGTAGCAAATTACAGTTTCTAGTTGCCTACGTCTTTCGACTAAGCGCTCACAGTGGAAGAATGAGTGATGGGCATAGTCTAGCTTCTCATAAATGCACTTGCTAGAAGAGCATTTTCCCATTGTAGGTAGTTCCGGAAGTTTCCCTGGCCATTCAACAGAACGTCATAGTGGTGGTCACTGTGCTGTGCGTCTTTCCTATCCACATAGATACAACAGGTATAAGTCAGCGCTTCCACCTGTCCCGATTTTAATTTGTCTTCCTTTGTTGGCATCTCTGGACAGTCTTCTTTCGTATGGCTCGTGTATGATGCATTTGAATCTCACCCTATTATATCTGGGTGTTACACCTCGCGGTCTAGAGGTATATCGGAACTATACAGGCTATTATAAGGGCTGAAAACTCCACCACTGTCCGTTACGATGGTAAGATCTTAAGTACAGCCATCATCTCCATCGAAAGCAACGAATTCACGTGACGTGTTGTCTGTAGTGTCTTTCCCCTCAATACACTCCCATAGAGGCGAATGCTGTTGAATGTCTCCATTAAGTGTCTGCGCTTGCTCGGGAAGGGTCAACCTATTGTTGACATCCGACGACTGAGTTTCGGCGTTATCCTCGCGGCCTGTGGCAGGGCTATTGACAATAGGAGATCATGTCCGAACTTTCTCCTGTACGTGAGGGCCTGTAGTATTGTAAGCATGTCTGCTGTGTGCCTGCTAAACAACTTCCTGACAGAGGTAGATTCTGTCCAGCCTTTTCCGCTGTGCGAGCATATACAGCATTTCAGAGGGCTATTAAACTTCGAAAATTTGCCTATAAACAGAAGATTGCCACTGTTTGTTAACAGGGGCAAACCGACTATTGGCAATAGAAGATACAAGCCCTAGGATTCAAACCCAGTTCTCGCCAGGATTCAATGATTAGGGGCCTCCTTTTTATAGCCGAGCCCGAACGGTGTGCCCTAGTGCTAAGCCTTTTTTGGGAGTAGTTTTTACATGGCATAGTACCACACATATATCATTAGCATTAAGAGGCTGAATATTTTTAAAACCCTCCACCATAGGATGAGGGGTATACTAATTTCGACATTCTGTTAGTAACTAGTCGATATATTCGTCTGAGTCCCCATAAAGTATATATATTCTTGATCGTCGCCATGTCTGTCCGTCCGTCCGTCCGTCTGTCTTTCGAAAGCATGCTAACTTCCGAAGGAGTAAAGCTAGCCGCTTGAAATTTTGCACAAATACTTCTTATTAGTGTAGGTCAGTTGGTATTGTAAATGGGCCATATCGGTCCATGTTTTGATATAGCTGCCATATAAACCGATCTTGGGTCTTGATTTCTTGAGCCCCTAAAGGCCGCAATTCTTATTCGATTGGAATGAAATTTCTCACAACGTGTTTTGGTATAATATCCAACAACTCCACCGAGTATGGTTCATATCGGCCCATGTTTTGATATAGCTGCCATATAAACCGATCTTGGGTCTTGACTTCTTGGCCCACTAGAGGGCGCAATTCTTATTCGATTGGAATTAAATTTTGCTTAACGTGTTTTGTTATGATATCCAACAACTGTACTGAGTATGGTTCAAATCGGTTTATAACCCGATATAGCTGTCATATAAACCCATGTTGGGTCTTGACTTCTTGAGCATCTAGAGGGCACAATTCTTATCCGATTTGGCTGAAATTTTGCACGAAGAATTTTGTTATGATATCCAACAACTGTGCCAAGTATGGTTCAAATCGGTTCGTAACCTGATATAGCTGTCATATAAACCGATATGGGGACTTGACTTCTTGAGCTTCTAGAGGGCAAATTCCTATCCGATTAGGCTGAAATTTTGCATGACGTATTTTATTCTTATTTTCAAAAACTGTGTCAAATAAAGTTCAAATCGGTTCATAGCCTGATATAGCTGCCATATAAACCGATCTGGGATCTGGACTTCTTGAGCCTCTAGAGGTCGCAATTATTATCCGATTTGCCTGAAATTTTGTACGACGGATCCTCTCATGACCATCAACATACGTGTTTATTATGGTCTGAATCGGGCTATAGCCCGATATAGCTCAAATATAAATAGATCTCTCTATTTTACTTCATGAGCCACCAAAGGGCGCAATTCTTATTCGAATTGGCTGAAATTTTACACAGGTCTCCAACATATAATTAAATTGTGGTCCGCACCGGACCATATCTTGATGTCGCTCTAATAGCAGAGCATCTCTTTTTTTGCCTAAGAAGAGATGCCGGGAAAAAACTCGACAAATGCGATCCATGATGGAGGGTATATAAGATTAGCCTCGGCCGAACTGCACTCTTTTACATGTTTTATATAAGATGGGGTCGGACATGGATATTTCGATGTGTTGCAAACGGAATGACAAAATTAATTCGATCCCTTCCCCTTCTAAAAGCCATTCACCCCCCTCCCCCCCCAATCTGGATCTTTCCAGTATACAAACTTTCAATGGAGTCTACGAAGTTTCTCGGAATAACTTTCATTCCCCGACACTCTTCTTATCATTTTAATCCACACAGATTGTGTTGATCTTTTTATTCAAATGCAAACATATCATATTTTCCATATAAATTTTCCTCTTGTGAAAAACGACAACAACAAATGAAAATAGTTTACAATAAACATTTTGTTCCACTTAAGTAGGGGGTGACAAAAGTACCACAAGAAATGAAAAGTAGAGCCGAGCCGAGCCGACCAACAACCCAAAAGAGCGGCAAACAACAATAAACATGACAAACGACAAACATTTGAGGACAGGAGGGCAACGTGGCAGACGGACGTAGTCAGAGAGAGAGAGAGAGAGATAAACCTCTAAGGATTAACCAGTCAGTGATCTGAGTGACAGCCCGGTCTGGGTGACCGACCAGCAAAAGCCGACAAGATCAAAAGGCGATAAAAACAATTGAAAGATGAAACACAAAACGACGACGATGATGATGATGATGAACAGAAAATTCGAAAAAAATATCACAGCAACTGACCGAAAAGATGTCAAAAATGACGACATTAAGAAAACACACAAAACTACAGAGATGGCCACAATTGGTATGACATGGAATACAAGTGTTGCAGCAAACTTCAAGATCACCAGGCAAAGATCATACCGCCCAAGATACCCCTCAAGAGCAGAATAGCGATGAGGTTGTTGATGATATTACGCAATCATCTCAGAAAAATGTTTGGTCAGTAATCCCATAACAGCAAGAGGTCAATGTTTGTTTGAAAAAAAAAAAATAAATAAAATTGAGAAGAGTTTTTCCCCCCACTGCTCCACTTGAGATTAACAAAAGCAGATTATCGACATCTTTGTTGCATTTCGTTGTCGTATCAAGTGCGTCTGTTCAAGAAGTTTCGGCACAAAACCATTGGAAAAAATGGTGTTTCATATGCCGCAGATTTCATTCATATATGCCGCTGCTATAATTTGAAATTCCAAAATTGTTTTATTTTTTATGCCAGCCTCTTTGGGTCACATGAGGAAGTCGTTGGGCCTAATATGGGTCCGCAACCCAACAGATTCATTGTAGGGGCTCGCTCCTCCAGTGATGCGGCGAATAACAAACATTTACGCATGCGCCGTGACACTTATTTGACATTTGATGGTCGCAGCAACCCGAAAACAATGACAAAGCTGGCCATAGACCAGCCATGCCGCTACGCACACGGCGGCACTAGCGTTCAGCGACAGACACAGTCAGACAGTCAGCCTTGTCATCATTTCGTTAAAGGTATACCAAAAACCCAAAACGCACCCAGAGACAAAAGGGAAGCTGAGCGTCCGTAAAATCCAAAAAAGTAATAAATCACATTTTTCAAGACATTTCGTCTTAAAAAAAAAACAAAAAGAAGAAGAAAGGAGGAAAAAATTCAACAAAGGCTTACCTTTGGCCACAAATCTTTGTGTGACATACATGCTCGGAAATTCACCTGTTTGCAGTAATTTGAGTTGCTGTGGCCCTGACTTTGGCCGTCCCTTCAAACCATACCACATGCATGGTTGACTGCTGATAAGGCATTTACAAAGCACAAGTTTGTAATTTACATGACCCCCGACGAACCGTCTTAGACCCCAGCAAAACTTCAATATCCAGAGCCATAAATGTTAAACACTTGTTTTTGTTTTATTATTAATTATTTTCCAGAATTTTCATAAACATTTTTATGGCTGTATTTAAGCTTTTTTTACTTTTTTTAAACCATTTTTGTAACACTCATAAAATTTGTTCGAAAACCGGATAACAACAGAAGTGACCTTTTTGGTAGTACTGCGACACAATGTCTCGCACCTTTTGTTGTAAATATCACGAGTCTCAAGTGTGGTCTTAATGACCACCTAGAAATGAGATCGAAATGGATTCTTGGGATTGGGGAGCAACTATTTTATAGTAACAATAAACATTTTGTGGGAAATTAGAAGTAGACACAAACTATGTTAAATAAGGCAGCTGCGATAGCCGAGTTTCAGCGGAAGCCAGTATTGATGAATGAAAAGTAGAATTTGAAATTTAACTTTTGACAAAATAAATAAAACAAGTAAAAAGGCATTAAGTTTGGCCGGGCCGAACTTTGGATTCCCACCACCTCGGGTGTATAGGTAAACCACCTTTCGCCACAATCTGGTGAAAATTGGAGAACTTATGCACCCTAATACGGCACGGATATTGAGTGGTCATCGGATGAAAAATAAAGCTTTTATGGGCTTCAGACCCTTTATGGGCAGAACGCTCTGTATGGAAGCTATATCTAAATATTGTCCTATACAAACAATATTTGGGACGGACGTCGATCCAAAACTACTCACTGTTTCAAATTTCGACGAAATCGGGTAATAAATAGAGCTTTTATGGGCTTTAGATCCTTTATCAGCATACCGGTCAAAATCGCAGCTATATCTGAATATAGTCCGATCTGAACCATATTTGGGTACTATGTTGGGAGGCATTCAACTACTCACTGTTTTAAATTTTAACGAAATCGGGTAATAAATAGAGTTTTTATGGGCTTCAGGCCCTTTATCTGGAGATCGGTCAATATGTCAGCTATATCTAAATATAGTCCGATGTAAACCAAATTTGGTTCAGATGTCAGAAGGCTTGAAATAACCGACTGTTTTAAATTTTAGCCAAATCGGATAAAAAATAAAGCTTTTATGGGCTTCAGACCCTTTATCGGGAGATCCGGCTATATGGCAGCTATATCTAAATATAGTCCGATCTACACCATATTTATGTCAGATGTCGGCAAGCCTTAAAATAGTTACTGTTTCAAGTTTTAGCAATTTCGGTGAAATAATAAAGATTTTATGGGCTTCAGACCCTTTATCGGGATAACGGTCTATATGGCGGCTATATCTATATATAGTCCGATCTAAACCCTACTTTGCTCAGACGTCGGGAAGCCTTAAGCTACATACTGTTTCAAATTTCAGCAAAATCGGATGAAAAATAAAGTTTTTATGGGCATTAGACCCTTTATCGGGAGATCGGTCTATATGGCAGCTATATCTAAATATGGACCTATCTAATCCATATTTAGATCAGATGTCTGGAGGCTTAAAACAACTCACTGTTGGAAATTTCAGCGAAATCGGGTAATAAATAAAGCATTTATGGTCTTCAGACCCTTTATCGGGAGATCGGTTTATATAGCAGCTATATCTAAATATGGACCGACCTAATCCATACTTAGGTCGGATGTTGAGAGGTTTAAAACTGCGCACTATTCCAAATTTCAGCGAAATCGGCTAAAAAGTAAAGCTTTTATGGGCTTCAGACCCTTTATCGGCAGATCGGCTTATATGGCAGCTATATCTTAATAATGTCCAATTTGAACCATATTTGGGTCGTTTGTCGGGAGCCTAAAAACAACTCACTCTTTGAAATTTCATCGAAATCCGACAAGAATTATGTTTTTATTGGCATTAGACCCTTTATCGGAAAATCGGTCTATATAGCAGCTATATCCAAATATGGTCCAAATCAAGAATTTAACCAACGTGCATCAAAAAGATGTATCTGTGCCAAATTTCAGCTCAATATCTCAATTTTTGAAGGCTCTAGAATGATTACTACAGACGGACAGACAGACACACGGACATCGTTAAATCGTCTTAGAATTTTACGACGATCCGAAATCAGCTTTGTAGGATCGGAAATTGATATTTCGATGTGCTGTAAACAGAATGACTAAATGACTGGAGCCTCTAGAGGGCGCAATTCTCATGACAGAAATTTTGTACAACGGTTTCTCTCATGACCTTGAACATACGTGTCTGATATGGTCTGAATCGATCAATAGCTTGATACAGCTCCCATATAAACCTATCTCTCGATTTTGCTTCTTGAGCCCCTACAAGGCGCAATCCTTATCCTGAGAAATATAAACTAAAATATTACACAACAAGTAAAAGCGTGCTAAGTTCGGCCGGGCCGAATCTTATATACCCTCCACCATGGTCGCATTTGTCGAGTTCTTTTTCCGGATTTTATCTGCTATTAGAGCGCTATCAAGATATGGTCCGGTTTGGACCACAATTAAATTATATGTTGGAGACCTGTGTAAAATGTCAGCCAATTCGAATAAGAATTGCGCCCTTGGGGGCTCAAGAAGTAAAATAGAGAGATCGATTTATATGGGAGCTGTATCGGGCTATAGACCGATTCAGACCATAACAAACACGTATGTTAATGGTCATAAGAGAATCCGTCGTACAAAATTTCAGACAAATCGGATAAGAATTGCGCACTCTAGAGGCTCAAGAAGTCAAGACCCAAGATCGGTTTATATGGCAGCTATATCAGGTTATGAGCCGATTTGAACCATACTTGGCAGAGTTGTTGGATATAATAACAAAACACGTCGTGCAAAATTTCATTCAAATCGGATAAGAATTGCGCCTTCTAGAGGCTCAAGAAGTCAAGACCCAAGATCGGTTTTTATGGCAGCTATATCAGGTTATGTACCGATTTGAACCATACTTGGCACAGTTGTTGGATATCATAACAAAACACGTCGTGCAAAATTTCATCCCAATCGGATAAGAATTGCGCACTCTAGAGGCTCAAGAAGTCAAGACCCAAGATCGGTTTATATGGCAGCTATATCAGGTTATGAGCCGATTTGAACCATACTTGGCACAGTTGTTGGATATAATAACAAAACACGTCGTGCAAAATTTCATTTAAATCGGATAAGAATTCCGCACTCTAGAGGCTCAAGAAGTCAAGACCCACGATCGGTTTATATGGCAGCTATATCAGGTTATGGACCGATTTGAACCATACTTGGCACAGTTGTTGGATATCATAACAAAACACGTCGTGCAAAATTTCATTCCAATCGGATAAGAATTGCGCACTCTAGAGGCTCAAGAAGTCAAGACCTAAGATCGGTTTATATGGCAGCTATATCAAAACATGGACCGATATGGCCCATTTACAATACCAACCGACCAAGTATTTGTGCAAAATTTCAAGCGGCTAGCTTTACTCCTTCGGAAGTTAGCGTGCTTTCGGACGGACGGACGGACGGACGGACGGACGGACGGACGGACGGATGGACGGACGGACGGACGGACGGACAGACGGACGGACATGGCTAGATCGACATAAAATTTCACGACGATCAAGAATATATATACTTTATGGGGTCTCAGACGAATATTTCGAGTAGTTACAAACAGAATGACGAAATTAGTATACCCCCCATCTTATGGTGGAGGGTATAATAACTTCTACAATGTTCAGCATTCATTTATGGTCCGAATTGGACTATAACTTGGTATAGCTCCAATAGCATAGCAGTTCTTACTCAATATTCTTTGTTTGCCTAAAAAGAGACACTGCGCATAGAACTCGACAAATGAGATTCATGGTGGAGGGTATATAAGATTCGGCCCGGCCGAACTTAGCACGCTCTTACTTGTTTATTGTGCCACCACCATAGGATGGGGGTATACTAATCTTGTCATTCCGTTTGTTGCCAATGCAAATTTACCCATGAACATTCCATTAAGGAACTGAGGAAAACTTCTCACAAATCAACGATTGCTGTCCGATTCAATTTTAAGCTCAATGATAAGGGACCTCCTTTTTATAGCCGAGTACGAAGGCATGCCCCAGAGCGACACCTCTTTGGAGAGAAGATTTACTTGGCAAAGTACCTCACAAATTTGGCCATCATTAGGAGGGGATAATAACCGCCGAAAAATTTTTGATGATCCTGCCAGGCTGCCAGGATTCGAACCCAGGCATTCAGCGTCATAGGCGGGCATGCTAACCTCTGCGCTACGTTGGCCTCCCATTCCGTTTGTTACAACTCGAAATATTGACCTGCAACCCCATAAAGCACATATATTCTGAATCGTCTTGACATTCTGAGTCTATCCAACCATGTCCGTCCGTCCGTCTGTCGAAATCACGATAGCGATCGAATGCGTAAAGCTAGCAGGATAAAATTTTGCATAGATATTTCTTAACGATGTAGGTCATTGGGCATTGGAAATGGGCCATTTCGGTTTAGTTTTGGATATAGCCGCCATATAAGCCGATCCTCCGATTTGATGAGCCCCTAAAAACCCCAATTTGTATCCGATTTGACTAAAATTTGGAACAAAGACTTGAGTTATGACTTTTAATATCCATCAGAATCGGTCTATACACAAATATAGCTCACATATATACAGATTCTCGGATTTGCATTCTAAAGCGCTTAGAAGCCTCAATCCTCATCCGATTTGGCTAAATTTTGGAAAAAATACTTGCGTCATGACTTTCAATATTCATGAGAAGAAAAATCTGAATCGGTCTATAAACATATATAGGCCCCACATAAACCGATCCCCGGATTTGTTTTCATGAGCCTTTAGAAGCCTACATTTTCATCCGATTACGCTAAAATTTGGAACCAAGACTTGTGTTATGACTTCCAATATCCATGCTAAGTATGATCCGAATCGGTCTATAAACAGATGTAGCCGCCAAATAAACCGATCCACGGATTTGACTTTTTGAGACCTTAGAATTTTTATCCGATTCGGCTGAAATTGGAAACAAAACGATTAAGGCTATGACTTCCAACAACTGTGCCAAGTACGGTACAAATCGGTCTATAACCTAATATAGCTCCCATGTAAACCGGTCTCCCGATTTGACTTCATGAGACTTCATAGTTTTTATAGCAATCGCAAAAAAACGAACGAATATGAAAAACAAGTAAAAGCGTGCTAAGTTCGGCCGGGCCGAATTTTGGGAACCCACCACCATGGATTCTGCAAAAACTTTATACAAACTAAATTTAGTTGAAGGGCATTACTTTATTCTATATATTAAACTTCTGTCGAACCAGCAAAGTTAAAGCTTCTAAGAACCGAGCAAGGATAATCGAGAGACCGATTTATATGGGAGCTATACCAGTTTATAGACCGATTCGGACCGTACTTGATACAGTTATTGGAGGTCATAACAGAATGCCAAATCGAAAGAAAACTACGGCTTCCAGGGACTCAAGAAGTCAAATCGGGAGATCGGTTTATATGGGATGAAAACCACAATTTTTGTCCGATTTGGCAAATATTTTGAAGGTAGTGATCTGTTATGACTTTTAACAACTGTAAAGTCCAAATCGGACTATATCCTGATATATTGTAGCTCCCATATAAACCGATATCCCGATTTGTCCTCCTGAGTTCTTACAAGTCGCAATTTGTGTTCGATTTGGCTAAAATTTTGCACTTAGTGTTCCGTTGTGACTTCCTACAACTATACCCAGTACAGTCCGAATCGGTCTATAACCTGATATAGCTCCCATATAAACCGATCTCCCAATTTGATTTTTTGAGCCCTTGCCAGCCGCAATTTTTGTCCAATTTCGCTGAAATTGACCATGTGGGGTCCTGTCATTACTTCCAAAAACTATGCCTCTTACGGTCCAAATCGGTCTATAACCTGATATAGCTCCCGATTTGCGATTAAAAGACGCAATTTTTGTCCGATTTGACTGAAATTGAGCACGTAGTATTTTGTTTTGACTTCCAACAACTGTGCACAGTACGGTCCGGTCTATAACCTGATATATCTCCCATATAAACCGATCTCCCGATTTGACTTCTTGAGTCCTAACAAGCAGCAATTTTTGGCCGATTTGGCTGAAATTTTGCATGAAAATGCAAATGAGAGGTATTTGCGCATAGAATTCGAATCTGTTATCCAAATCTGGGACATAGTTTCTGGTCCCACAAACAGCAACTATTTACTGACCGCCGCAATATGGGGCTCAAATACGTAAAGTTATTTGGGAGTAAAATACGAATCTGACATTCAGATGTGGGACCATGTATTTGGGGCAACACTCCTTTCCCAAAACTCCCCCCAAAGAGTAAAAATTTGAGGACGCTTCATCCCATAAACTCCCCTTAAACCAATGCAATATTGGGTTAAAATAAGAGGTACTTGAGAGAAGATTACGATCCTGATAATTTTTTTCAGAAACAAGTGTCTAGGGAACATCATGATCGGACATCATGACAACATCGGTCTTAAATAAAGCCTCCTAAGAATGGGGCCTGAAACCGAGGATAGTCCACTGGCTCTACAGGAGCGTGATTAGACCAATACTTACTTACGCCTCAGTAGTTTGATGGACTGCTATGGAGAAAAAGTGCAACAAATAGACAATACAACAGGTTCAGAGAATATGTTGTCTTGGCATAGGCAGAGCGATGAGGACCACGCCCAAATAGATTGAGGATGGGAGCAGCTCATACCATAGCAACCAACGTCCCCTCATATAATCGAGGCGAACCTTGAAGTCGGGTGAGATGATCCTTGAAGTCGAGTTCGAGGCACTGCTGGCATCGGCATAGTCTTGGATTGACGGAACCCTAGTATTGTCATCTGGAAGATCATGTTACTCTGATGGATCAAAACTAGAGGACAGTGTGGGCCTGGGGGTCTACACTGGGAACCCAGGGACTGAGATCTGTTTTAGACTGCCAGACCATAATAGGGTCCTGCAGGTGGAAATCCCTGCGATCACGGTATGCGTGAAGTGGTGTGCTGCTTACGCGAGGACGTCAAACATTCCACTATGGAACAGGGGCAGTAACCGACCGACAGTCAAATTGACATAAGAGCAATAACAACCAGGACGACAAGGTCACAAACAGTCTTGCAGTGTAAGAAGAAGATTAACGCCTTCTCTGAGGATGGAAAAATCCGCATCGTTTGGCTGGCGGGTCATAACGGAGTAAGGGGGAATGAAAGGGCACATGATTTGGCGATGAAGGCCAGAGGACTGCCATCAATAAACTTGGTTAACCCGAAGCCTTTCGGATCGACACAGTCCGAGTTAAGGGAGTGGGCGACGGATGCGCATGCAACATTGTGGAACAGCGAAACGGTCGGTAGGACGGCAAAAATCCTATGGGGGGGATCCAGATCGTGAGAAGACAAGGCTATTACTGAAAGGAAGTAAGTAGGAACACATAGGACTACGAGCTCACTTATGTAAAATCAGTGCGGCAGGTGATAGCATGTATAGGGCATGCGGGGAAGATGATGAGACGATGGAGCATTTCCTTTGTCATTGCTCGGCTTTCGCGTCTAACAGATACCGATACTTAGGTGGGGACACTCTACCAGACATGGACCAACTAAGGGGGATGGCATGGAAAACAATTAGAATTTTGTAAGTAGCACGGAATTCCGAACTTTCATTTATTTAAAGCCCACAACAAGCCGATTACTGGCTAAGGTGTATGTCCATAGTGTCATGGGGCGGAGTAATATCTAATATAATTTCCATATAACCTTAGAATGAAACAAATCAAACATCCAAACGCTTCAGCTCCGTTTGTTACACCCACCATTCCATTGGAGTTAAAATTATACATTTTTATACCCTCCACCATAGGGTGGGGGTATACTAATTTCGTCATTCTGTTTGTAACTACTCAAAATATTTGTCTGAGACCACATAGAGTATATACAGGGTGGCTGATGAATATTGCTACAATGATGAATATTGCTACATTTTTTTTTCGGTGTATGGAATACATTTTTCTTTTATTCATGTTAAATTAAATTATTAAATTAATTATTAAATTATTATTAATTAAATTAATTAATTAATTAATTAAATTAATTATTAAATTATTATTATTAAATAGAAAAAAAGTTATTACATTTTTTTTTGGTAGCGGCTTTCATCAGCCACCCTGTATATTATTGATCGTCATGACATTTTATGTCGATCTAGCTATGTCCGTTCGTCCGTCCGTCTGTCTGTCTGTCGAAAGCACGCTAACTCTCGAAGAGTAAAGCTAGCCGCTTGAAATTTTGCACAAATACTTCTTATTAGTGTAGGTTGGTTGGGATAGTAAATGGGCCATATCGGTCCATGTTTTGATATAGCTGTCATATAAACCGATCTTGGGTCTTGACTTCTTGAGCCTCTAGAGCCTCTAGAGGGCGCAATTCTTATGCGATTGGAATGAAATTTTGCACATGGTGTTTTGGTATCACTTCCAACATCTGCCCAAAGTATGGTTTAAATCGGTTTATAACCGGATATAGCTGTCATATAAACCGATCTTGGGTCTTGACTTCTTGAGCCTCTAGAGGGCGCAATTCCTATCCGATTTGAATGAATTTTTGCACGACATGTTTTGTTATCATATCCAACAACTGTACTGCGTATGGTTCAAATTGGTCTATAACCTGATATAGCTGTAAAGGTGCCATATCGGTCTATGTTTTGATATAGCTGCCATATAAACCGATCTTGTGTCTTGATTTCTTGAGTCTCTCGAGGGCGCAATTCTGCTCCGATTTGACTGAAATTTTGTACATGGTGTTTTGGTATCACTTCCAACAACTGCACCAAGTATGGTTCAAATCGGTCTATGACCTGATATAGCTCCCATATAAACCGATCTTGGGTCTTGACTTCTTGAACCTCTAGAGAGCGCAATTCTTATCCGATTGGAATGAAATTTTGCACGACATGTTTTGTAATGACATCCAATAACTGTGCTGTGCATGGTTCAAATTGGTCCATAACCTGTTATAGCTATAAATGGGGCCATGTCGGTCTATGTTTTGATATAGCTGCCATATAAACCGATCTTGGGTCTTGACTTCTTGAGTCTCTAGAGGGCGCAATTCTGGTCCGATTTGACTGAAATTTTGCACTTGGTGTTTTGGTATTACTTCTAATTCCTGCCCTTAGTATGGTTTAAATCGGTCTATAACCTGATATAGCTGTCATATAAACCGATCTTGGGTCTTGACTTCTTGAGCCTCTACAGGGCGCAATTCTAATCCGATTGGAATGAAATTTTGCACGACGTGTTTTGTAATGAAATCCAATAACTGTGCCAAGTTTGGTTCAAATTGGTCCAAAACCTGATATTGCTGTCATATAAACCGATCTTGGGTCTTGACTTCTTGAGCCTCTAGAGGGCGCAATTCTAATCCGATTGGAATGAAATTTTGCACGACGTGTTTTGTAATGATATCCAATAACTGTGCCAAGTATGCTTTAAATTGGTTCATAACCTGATCTAGCTGTCATATAAACCAATCTGGGATCTTAACTTCTTGAGCCTCTAGAGGGCGCAATTCCTATCCGATTTGGCTGAAATTTCGCATGACGTATTTTATTATGACTTTCAACAACTGTGTCAAATAAGGTTCACATCTGTTCGTAGCCTGATATAACTGCCATATAAACCGATCTGGGATCTTGACTTCTTGAGACACTAGAGTTCGCAATTATTATCCAAATTTGCCTGAAATTTTGTGCAACGGATCCTCTCATGACCATCAACATATGTGTTTATTATGGTCTGAATCGGTCTATAGCCTGATACAGCTCCCATATAAATCGATCTCTCTATTTTACTTCTTGAGCCCCCAAAGGGCGCAATTCTTATTCGAATTGGCTGACATTTTACACAGGTCTCCAACGTATAATTTAATTGTGGTCCAAACCGGACCATATCTTGATATCGCTCTAATAGCAGAGCAAATCTTTTCTAATATCCGTCTTCGCCTGAGAAGAGATGCCGGGAAAAGAACTCGACAAATGCGATCCATGGTGGAGGGTATATAAGATTCGGCCGGGCCGAACTTTGCACGCTTTTATTTGGTTCTACATTTATTTGACTTGCAAATATCATTTGCTTTTCATTAGAAAGCATTGCATACATCTCACTCAACTCAAGTTCACATCAGAAAAATACTTGCAAAATTTCCATTATTCATTTTCCATTAAGAAAAATCTTCTTAATTAGCATTTGATGTCGAAAAACAAATATGTCCAATATCAGCAGGTGATGAAAACAAGTTAAATACCCCTGCAAAACAAATCACATAGCAGAGATTATTATGACTGGAGGGACCGTGGACTTTGTGGCACTCACATAATTAATATTTTCTGTAGACTTTCCAAAAATGGAGAAAATCGACAGGTTTGTAATTGAAACTTATGCTCAAACAGAGAGTAGCGAGGAAAAAAAGACGGACAAGACAAACAACAAATAAATTGCATGCACTTATTCACAATGTACGATGTGCAATGCACTGAGAGGTGCTGAAAAAAGCGCAGGCGCAACATTGGCCAAAGAAGAATGGCGGCTGTAGCTGATGTTTTTGCTGCTGCTGCTGCTGCCGGTGATGATGAGGATGACGAACATGTTGAATGTTGATGTGCATATGACGCAAGTGTGAATTTAAGGCTGGACTCTGATGGCTAATGCAATGGCAGGACAGACAGACGGACAGACGAGCACTGGGGCAAGTGGTCACTCGTCAGTCATCAATGTACAGCCCAGCCATCAATGCATTGCAGTTTGAAACCTACACCACACCATCATCCTCGTTGCAATGGACACATGCAATTAATGCTAAAGGCCGAAAATGAATGATGGCGCTATAAAATGGCGATATTTATGCGATGTGTTGATGACTGGCTTTTGAAATGACCACCAGCCATCATCGGCAGCAGCGGCAGTCACTATCGCTGAAATTCGATTTGGCCAGTGTTTGGCTGGAAAGAAAGGTAAGGAAGAAAATTTGAGATGTGTAGAAAGAGAGGGATAGACGGAAGAGTTTTTTTTTTATGGGAATGAAAAGTAAAAATTAATTAGATTTTTTTTACAAAAAACTTTCAAATGACGATAAAAAACTATGTTTTGAAAACATAACTATTAAAAAATTTGGTTGGTTCTTGTAGGGATCTAAGTATTTACTATATCTTAGTATAGTTTAAAGTCAATTTTTTTTTTGGTGCTAGGAGAGGGATCTGTAGTACAAGTAAAGGCATGTTAAGTTCGGACGGGCAGAATCTTGGCTACCCACCACCATGGATTTCGTTAAAAATTTGCCTTTTGTATTTGAATAATTTTCCAGCAATCAAATCGGGAAGTTGATTGAGAATTTAATGGTCTCAAGAAGTCATAATGGGATATCGGTACTTACTGGGGCCAATAGCACCATATTGACCGATTCGAATGAATCTAGGCACTGATGTTGTAAGTCATAACATAAGTCTTTGTTTAAAATTTCAGCCAAAATGAATGAAAATTCAAGCGTCTGGAGTCTCAAGAAGTCACATCGGGGGATCGGTTTATATGGGAAGTTTCATCGTGGGTTCGGTTTATATGGGGGCTATATCAGTTTAAAGACGGACTAGGGTCGTACTTGGCATGGATATTGGCTCCTAAGGTTATTGAACCCTTGGGAATTGGTTTATACGGGGGGGATATATTTGTTTATAGACCAATTCGGATCATACTTGGGGTGGATGTTGGAAGTCTTAACTCAAACCTCTTTATACCCTCCACCATAGGATGGGGGTATACTAATTTCGTCATTCCGTTTGTAACACCTCAAAATATGCGTCTTAGACCCCATAAAGTATATATATTCTCGATCGTCATGTCATTTTAAGTCGACCTAGCCATGTCCGTCCGTCTGTCCTTCCGTCCTTCCGTCTGTCTGTCGAAAGAATGCTAACTTTCGAAAGAGTGGAGCTAGCCGCTAGAAATTTTGCACGAATACTTTTTATTAGTAAAGGTTGGTATTGTAAATGGGCTAAATCGGTCCATGATATGAAAACATCTGCCATATAAACCGATCTTGTGTCTTGACTTCTTGTGCCTCTAAAGGGTGCAATCATCGTCCGATTTGACTGATATTTTGCACGTGGTGTTTTGGTAGCATTTTCAACAACTACGCCAAGTATGGTTCAAATCGGTCCATAACCTGATATAGCTGCCATATAAACCGATCTTGGGTCTTGACTTCTTGAGCCTCTATAGGTGGCAATTCTTATCCAATTGGAATAAAATTTTGCACGACGTGTTTTGTTATGATATCCAACCACTGTGCCGATGATGGTTAAAATAGGTCCATGTTTTGATATAGCTGCCATATAAACCGATCTTGGGTCTTGACAATTCTCATCCGATTTGACTGAAATTTTGCATGTCGGGTTTTGGTATCACATCCAACAACCGTGTTAAGTATAGTTCAAATCGGTCAATAACCTGATATAGCTGCGACATAAACCGATCTTGGATCTTGACTTCTTGAGCCTCAAGAGGGCGCAATTCTTATCCGATTGAAATAAAATTTTGCATGTGGTGTTTTGGTATTACTCCCAACAACTGCGATAAATATGATTTAAATCGGCCCATGTTTTGATATAGCTGATATGTAAACCGATCTTGGGTCTTGACTTCTTGAGCCTCTAGAGGGCGCAATTTAAGTCTGATTTGGCTGAAATTTTGCACGACGTGTTTTGTTATGATATCCAACAACTGTGCCAAGTATGGTTTAAATCGGTTCATAACCTGATATAGCTGCCATATAAACCGATCTTGGGTCTTGACTTCTTGATCCTCTAGAGGGCGCAATTCTTATCCGATTTGAATGAATTTTTGCACGAAGTATTTTGTTATGATATCCAATAACTGAATCGGTCTATAGCCCGATACAGCTCCCATATAAATTAATCTCTTTATTTTACTTCTTGAGCCTCCAAAGGGCAGGTCTCCAACATATAATTGAATTGTGGTCCGTACCAGACCATATCATGATATCGCTCTAATAGCAAAGCAAATCGTTTCTTATATCCTTTTTTGCCTAAGAAGAGATGCCAGGAAAAGAACTCGACAAATGCGATCCATGGTGGAGGGTATATAAGATTCGGCCCGGCCGAACTTAGCACGCTTTTACTTGTTGATGCTATTTTAATAGTAGTAGAGTTATAATAATAAAATTGGATGATTTATATATCCATGGTTGTGAGTACCCAAAGTTCGTCACGGCCGACCTTAATACGTTTTCACTTGTTCCTACTATTGTAGATATTTGAATAAAACAAATTTTCCCAGGAACATTCCATTAAGGGAAAGAAGATACTTCTATAACAATAAGCCACCTTCATGACATCTTAAAGCGGCGTACCGCTTAGCGATATCATTTCGTGGAGAGGTTTAAATCTCTCTGGCCCCCCTAATAATAATGAGCAGCACCATGGCAAGGGTGTAAATGATTCGGTTTACCGAACTTTTGCCTATATTCATTTTCAAATATAAAAAAAAACCTAAAATGCTTATTTTTTCTCAAATAGGTGTCATTAGTATTATTATTTTAGAATAGTACACTAAGTGGTTGCAATTATTATTGTGGCTTCATTTTTGGTACTATTTTTATAGAAAATCTCCATATTTACAAATCATAAAATTTGTCTTCATACTTAAAAGTCTGCTTGATTTTGTGACAACTTATTGTCGTTGATTAGTAATAAATTGCAAATGTCCCCCATTTGAGTTGGGTAAAGAGAATAGCTACAAATTATCTTAATCGTCAGTGATTATTATGTGAATGACATTTTTTTTTTTTTTTTTGCTATAAGCTGTAACAATATACTCGAATGCTTAATCAAGCGTAACATTTGTTTAAGTAAAATTTATTTTCTTTTAAAAATGGAAAAACTAGATGTAAAACATGCAGGTGTAAGTTTGGGGTGATGTGATTTAAAGAATAAACAAGTTTAGGTGGGCTAAAGTCGGCCAAGCTAACCTTTTAACACCATGGATCGCATTTGTCGAGCTCTTTCCACGGTATCTCTTTTAAGGCAAATAAAGGATAATCGACAAGAATTGCTATGTTATTGGAACAATATCAAGCTATGGTTCATTTCGAACCATAATTGAACTGACCATAGTATAAGTCGTTGTGTAAAATTTCAGCCAAATCTAGTAAGAATTGAGCACTTGAGGGGCTGAAGAAGTAAAATAGGTAGATCGGTTTATAGGAGAGCTATATTAGGCTATAAACTGAATCATGACATATTCGACACGTATGTTAAATTTTCAACCAAATTGGATAATACTTGCGACCTTTAAAGGCTTAAGAAGTTAAGATCACATATCGGTTTATATGACAGCTACACTAGGTTATGGACCGATTTGAAATTTTCTTAGCACAGTTGTTGAAAGTTATAACAAAACACATCATGCAAAATTTCAGCTAAATCGGATAATAATTGTACCCTCTAGTGGCTGAAGAAGTCAAGGCCCCAGATCGATTTATATGGCAGCTATATCAGGTTATGGACCGATTTGAACTACTCGTTGCACAGTTGTTGGAAGTCATAATAAAACACTTCATATAAAATTTCAGCCAAATTGGATAATAATTACGTCCTCTAGTGGCTCAAGAAATCAAGACCCCAGATCGGTTTATATGGCAGCTATATCAGGTTCCAAACCGATTTAATTGGCGCAGTTGTTGGAAATGATACTAAAACACCACCTGCAAAATTTGAGTCAAATCGGAAGAGAATTGCGCCCTCTAGTGGCTAAAGAAGTGAAGACCCCAGATCGGTTTATGTGACAGCTATATAAGGTTATGGACCGATTTCAAGTATTCTTAACACAGTTGTTGAAAGTTATAACAAAACACCTCTTGCAAAATTTCAGCTATACCGGATAATAATTGCGCCCTTTACTGGCTCAAGAAGTCAAGACCCCAGATCGGTTTATATGGTAGCAATATCAGGTTCCATACCGATTTGAACTATTCGTAGCACAGTTGTTGAATGTCATAATAAAACACCTCATGCAAAATTTCAGCCAAATCGGATAAGAATTGTGCCCTCTAGTGGCTCAAGAAGTCAAGACCCGAAATCGATTTATATGGCAGCTATATCAGGTTATGGACCGATATAGCCCATTTACAATCCCAACCGACCTACTCTAATAAGAAGTAGTTGTGCAAAATTTCAAGCGGCTGGCTTTACTCCTTCGAAAGTTAGCGTACTTTCGACAGACAGACGGAGCTACCATATAAACCGATCCTCCGGTTTAGAGTCTTAGGCCCATTAAAGGCATATAGACTGCCATATAGGCCGATCTCTCGATTTAAGGTTTTGGGGCCATAAAAGGAGCATTTATTGTTCGATGTCGCCGAAATTTGGAACAGTGAGTTAAGTTAAGCTCCTTGATATACTTCTGCAATATGGCCCAGATTGGTCCAGATTTGGATGTAGCTACCATATAGACCGATCTCTCGCCTTAAGGTTTTGGGGCCATAAAAGTCACATTTATTAGCCGATTTTAATGACATTTGAGACAGTGAGTTGCGTTAGGCCCTTCGATATCCTTCTTCAATTTGGCCCAGATCGGTCCAGATTTGCATATAGCTGCCATATAGACCGATCTCTCGATTTAAGGTTTTGGGCCCATAAAAGGCGAATTTATTGTCCGATTTTGCCAAAATTTGTCACAGTGAGGTGTGTTAGGCCTTTCGACGTCATTCTTGAATTTGGCCCAGATCAGTACAGATTTGGATATAGTTGCCATATAGACCGATCCTCAGAAAAAGGGCCTTAGGCCCTTAAAAGCCACATTTGTTATCCGATTTTGGTGAAATTTGAGACAATACTTTGTGTTATCGCCTTTGATATCCTTCTTCAATTTGACCACGATCGCTTCAGATTTGGATATAGCTGCCATATAGACCGATATCTCGATTTAAAATCTTGGCACCATAAAAGGCGCATTTATAATCCGATGTCGCCGAAATTTGGGACAGTGAGTTAAGTTAGACCTCTTGACATACTTCTGCAATATGGCCCCTATCGGTTCACATTTGGATATAGCTACCATATAGACCGATCCACCGATTTTGGGTCTCAGGCCCATTAAAGGCGCATTTATTGTCCGATATCGCCGAAATTTGGAACAGTGAGTTGTGTTAGGCTTTTCGACATTTTTCTGCAACTTGGTCCAAATCGGTTTAGATTTGGATATAGCTGCCTTATAGACCGATCTCTCGGTTTAAGGTTTTGGACCCATAAAACCCGCATTTATTATCCGATTTTGCAGAAATTTGGGAGCGCGAGTTGTGTAAGGCCCTTCGGCATCCTTCTGCAACTTAGCGCAAATCGGTCCAGATTTGCATATAGCTGCCATATAGACCGATATCTCGATTAAAAATCTTGGTATCATAAACGGCGCATTTATAATCCGATTATGTTGAAAGTTGACACAGTAACTTATGTTAGGTTATTCGACATCGCTGTCATATATGATTCAGATTGATTTATTTTTAGATATAGCTACCTAAATGACCCCTTTTTTGTTATACACAGGTGGACAATGACTTGTACCTATTAGTATTTGGTCCAAATCAGAACATATTTCGATATAGCTGCTATGGGGCATAAGGTATGCATTTTTCGCCGAAATTTGACGAAAGGTGTGGTGGGTATCCATAGTTCAGCCTGGCCGAACTTAACGCCTTTTTACTTGTTAACTAGTTTTTTGTTGCACATTGATGCAAAATATTCTTCACTCACTTCATAGGTTTACCCTTTTGTGGGCAGCTTTGGTTCAACCTGGCCCGGACCATGATATAAATGTCAATGTAACAGGTTTCATGGCATAAATTAACCACATACTCGTACCTGGAAAAGCAACAAATCGGAATCTGAAAGAAACTTGAGTTTCTATTTGTTTCATGGAATATATGAGCGGGTATTTAGACGCTATGCCGTTGCATTCTCACAGATAGTATTTTCGTTCAAAAGGCTTTCAACGCCTTTTGGAGTTTTCCAGGCAAGTGGCAGCTGAATGTTTGTGGAAAGACTTACCCCCACTTACCTTGCTGCTGGCTTTGAGATGTGGCCACGTATGGTCTAAAAGAAAACCAATTCTTGTAATCTCCAGAGTCTGAATGGATATTATGGTGTTGTTATTGTTGTTGTTCGTATAGCCAGATTTTTTTATGTATGTGTGTGTGTGTATTTCTATTTTTTGTGTAAAATGCATTCCCTAATGAGTGATAAATTATTTGTGATAAATCAATGTTCGTTCTTTCGTGTTATTTTCCTCAATTCACCGCATATAATGCAACATAGCAACCCGAGAGAGAGAGATCCATATAATCACTGTCGATTTCATGGTATGCACATGTCGGCCTGTCTATCTGTCCATGGCTAGGGAGTTTCGTAGCTACATACGTCAGTCTGTCTTGCGTTTGGGGAATGGTGGATTCTGGTATTTGCCTACCACTTGGCGGTCACAATCATGCTGCTGATGAATGCGCTTTAGTTGCCTGCAGCACTCTGCTCCTCCACTTCATATCGCTACAAACTGCTGCTGTTCCCAGCTAGGCGGTGCTTTGACCATTCCCTCGCTGGTAAGTTGCTGCTATCCAAGGCGGCCGCCTTTTTTTGATTCTTTGTAAGAAGGTGAATTTTTTTTTTTTTTTACTTTTTCTTCGGTTCTTTTCAATGTTTAGACATTAACATGTTCGCCGTTTCGAACAGACAATAGATTATTTCTGTGTCTAGTTTGACGTCTTAGTTTCACACGCAAATATCGTAAATGGGGAGCAGTAAAAACAGCAGCAGCTAAACATTCGAAGCCGGTGTGCAAGAAACATTGTTTTCAGGCAATTTTTTGGTAGTTTGGGCGCTCATGCTGTTTTCAGAAATATGAGAAATGCCACAAAATGTTCACATACTTGAGGCAGGATTCAAACAGCAACATGGATAATTTTGGAATTGTGGTTGAATGATAGAAGTACAATGTTTTTCGTAATAGAATGCTACCACCTGTCGGTGGTAGTTGAGTTTTGTTTTTGAGCGTCGCTGTGCAAAAATGCAACTCTGCATACAAGTCCCACAAAAGCAACGGGGAGAAGTAAAACAAGTAAAAAGGCATTAGGTTCGGCTGGGCCCCTGTAGTCACAATCCGTAAAAAATTCGATAACTTAAGCACCCAAATCCAGCACGTACATTGAGTGGTTTAATATATATGTCACTATTTAACATTGGTCTTTTTGGCAGATATATATATTATAAACCGATCTGAACCATATTGAGGTCGGATATCGTGAGGCTAAAAAAAAACTCAATGTTTCAAATTTCAGCGAAATCGGGTAATAAATTAAGCTTTTATGGGCTTCAGTCCCCTTATCGGCAGATCGGTCTATATGGCAGCTATACCTAAATATCGTCCGATCAGAATCATATTGAGGTCAGATGTTGGGAAGTCTCAACCTACTCACTGTTTCAAATTTCAGCGAAATCGGGAAATAAATTAAGCTTTTATTGGCTTCAGACCCCTTATCGGCAGATCGGTCTATATGGCAGCTATATCTAAATATAGTTCGATCTGAACCATATTTAAGTCAGGTGTCGGGAGGCTTAAAATAACAAACTTTTGCAAATTTCAGCGAAATGGGATAAAATATAAAGCTTTTATGGCCTTCAGACCCTTTATCGGGAGATCAGTTTATATGGAAGCTATATCTTAATATAGTCCGATCTAAATCATATTTACGTCAGATATCGGGATGCTGAAAATAACCAATTTTTGCAAATTTCAGCGAAATCGGATAAAAAATAAAGCTTTTATAGTCTTCAGACCATTTATAGGGAGATCGGTCTATATGGCAGCTATATCTAAATATAGTCCTATCTGTATCATATTTGGGTTGGAAGTTGGGAGGCTTTAACCTGCGCACTATTCCAAATTTCAGCGAAGTCGGATAAAAAATAAAGCTTTTGTGGTCTTCAGACCCCTTATCGGGAGATCGGTCTATATGACAGCTATATCTAAATATAGTCCGATTTGAACCATATTTGGATCAGATGGCGGGAAGCCTTAAACTACTGATTGTTTGAAATTTCAGGCTATAGATCGATTCAGACCACAATAAATGTTGATGGTCATGAGAGGATCCGTTGTACAAAATTTCAGACTATCGCATAAGAATTGCGACCTCTAGAGGCTGAAGAAGTCAAGATCCCAGATCGGTTTATATGGCAGCTACATCAGGTTATGGACCGATTTGAACCATACTTAGCACAGTTATTACAAGTAATACTAAAACACAATGTGCAAAATTTCAGTCAAATCGGATGAGAATTGCGCACTCTAGAGGCTCAAGAAGTCAAGACCCAAGATCGGTTTATATGGCAGCTATATCAGGTTATAGACCGATCTGAACCACACTTGGCACAAATACTGGACATCATTACAAAACACGTCGTGCAAAATTTCATTCCAATCGGATAAGAATTGCGCACTTTAGAGGCTCAAGAAGTCAAGACCCAAGATTGGTTTATATGGCAGCTATATCAGGTTATAGACCGATCTGAACCACACTTGGCACAGTTACTGGACATCATTACAAAACACTTCGTGCAAAATTTCATCCCAATCGGATAAGAATTGCGCACTCTAGAGGCTCAAGAAGTCAAGACCCAAGATCGGTTTATATGACAGCTATATCAGGTTATGGACCGATTAGAACCATACTTGGCACAGTTATTGGATATCATAGCAAAACATGTCGTGCAAAATTTCATTCCAATCGGATAAGAATTGCGCACTCTAGAGGCTCAAGAAGTCAAGACCCAAGATCGGTTTATATGACAGCTATATCAGGTTATGGACCGATTAAAACCATGCTTGGCACAGTTATTGAATATCGTAGCAAAACACGTCATGCTAAATTTCATTCCAATCGGATAAGAATTGCGCACTCTAGAGGCTCAAGAAGTCAAGACCCAAGATCGGTTTATAGGGCAGCTATATCAAGACATGGACCGATATGGCCCATTTACAAATACCAACCGACCTACACTAATAAGAAGTATTTGTGCAAAATTTCAAGCGGCTAGCTTTACTCCTTCGGAAGTTAGCGTGCTTTCGACAGACGGACGGACGAACGGATGGTCGGCAGACGGACAGACGGACGGACATGGCTAGATCGACACAAAATGTTGCGGCGATCAAGAATATATATACTTTATGGGTCTCAGACGAATATTTCGAGTAGTTACAAACAGAATGGTGGAGGGTGTAATAAAGCATTTATGGGCTTCAGACCCTTTTATCGGCAGATCGGTCTATATAGCTGCTATATAAAAATATGGTCCGAATTGGCCCGTTAAAGAACTTAAGACGTCAAAAAGACGTATCTATGCCAAATTTCAGCTTAATATCTCAATTTTTGAAGACTCTAGAGTGACTACAACAGACGGACGGACAGACAAAAGGACATCGTTAAATGGATTTGTGGACAGGCGGACGGACATAGCTAGATCGTCTTAGTTTTTTACGCTGATTAAGAATATATATACTTTATGGGATCGAAAACGGATATTACGATGTGTTGCAAACGGAATGACGCAATGAATATACCCCCATCCTTCGGTGGTGGGTATAATGAAGGTAAAAGTATCATTGAGAATTAGAAAATCGACTTTGGGACAACACAACAGTAAACCACAGTTAAGGACGCAAAATAGCCTTACAAATAGGAGCGTCTTTAAATGTTAATTTTTATACCCAACACCATAGGATGGGGGCATACCCATCTAGTCATTCGGTTAGTTACACCTCGAAATATTTCTCTAGGACCCCATAAAGTATATATATTTTTGGTCGTCTCGAAATTCTGATTCGAACAAGCCATGTCCGTCGGTCAGTCTGTCAAAATCACGATAGCGGTCGAACACATAGAACTCTCCTCTTGAAAATTTGCATAGGTAATCAATATTACCGTAGGTCGTCGGAAATTGCAAATGGGCGATATCGGTTCGGATTTGAATATAGCTCGCGTATAACCGATTGCCGATTTGAATGCCTGAGCCCATACAATCGGACAATTTAGTCCGATTTGGCTAAAATTTTGCATGTGGTGTTACGTTATGACTTCCAACAACTGTGTTATGTACGGTCCAATTCGGTCTATAACCAGATATAGCTCCCATATAAACCGATTTTCCCGATTTGACTCCTTGACCCCTGGAAGCCGCAATTTTTGTCCGATATGGCTAAAATGTAGAGTTCGGCTACGACTTCTAATAACCGTGCCAAGTACGGTCCAATTCGGTCTATAACCTGATATACATTACACGAAATCACATGCATTGGGAAAAAGTACAGTTAATAGACAGGGTTGTCGAGCGTGGTTAATGAGGTAATTGTATCATAGAGGCGTTTTAGCAATAAATACACGCGTCACATAATGATTGGTGTGTGCTGCAATCTTCCTGGCTTCCCTTTTCCATTTGCAAAGAAAATCTCTCATTATTGAGCTCGTCTCGAATAATAAATTTTTATGTCAGATTTGTACTCTACTTTTAAAAGCTTTTCTTTTGTTACCCATATTGCCTAAAGCGGTAAAAGTGTGCAGTTGAATGGTGTCCGATACTTCGGGAGAAATTTTTATCCCCAGTTCGTACTCTACTCTTAAATACCTTTCATTTGATACCCATATTGTTCCAATCGGTAAACATGTCCGTTCGGGTGGGTTTTAGGATGGGGCGTCCCCCCAAGTTATTTGGCTCAAAAGTTTTATACCAATTTCGTGTTTTTGGGGTACCATAAGGGAGCATACAAAACTTCACTTAAATCGGTGCACTCATCTCCAAGATCTGGCATTTAGAAAATGGGGGTAAGGGGAGTTTATTATACCCTCCACCATAGGATGGGGGTACAGTAATTTCGTCATTCTGTTTGTAACTCCTTGAAATATTCGTCTAAGACCCCATAAAGTATATATGTCCGTCCGTCAAGGGCGCTAACTTTCGAAAGGGTAAAGCTAGCCGCTTACAGGTCGGTTGGGATTGTAAATAGGCCACATCGGTCCATGTTTTGATATAGCTGCCATATAAACCGATCTTAGGTCTTGACTTCTTGAGCCTTTAAAGGACGCAATTCTTATCCGATTGGAATAAAATTTTGCACAACGTGGTTTGTTATGATATCCAACAACTGTGCTGAGGTAGGTTCAAATCGGTCAATAATCTGATATAGCTGCCATATAAACCGATCCACAATCTTCACTTCTTGAGCAACTAGAGGGCGCAATTATTATCCGATTTGAATGAAATTTTGCACGAAGTATTATGTTATAATATCCAACAACTGTACTAAGTATGGTTCAAATCGGTCCATAATCTGATATAGCTGCCATATAAACCGATCTGGGGACTTGACTTCTTGACGTTCTAGGGGGCGCAATTTCTATCCGATTTGGCTGAAATTTTGCATGACGTATATTATTATGACTTTCAACAAATGTGTTAAATAAGGTTGAAATCGGTTCATAACCTGATATAGCTGCTATATAAACCGATCTTGGGTCTTGACTTATTGAGCCACTAGAGGGCGCAATTCTTATCCAATTGGAATGACATTTTTCACGACGTGTTTCGCTATAAATTCCAACAACTGTGCTAAGTATGATTTAAATTGGTCCATAACCGTATATAGCTGCCATATAAACCGATCTTGGGCCTTGACTTCTTAAGCCTCTAGAGGGCGCACTTCTTATCCGATTTGGCTGAAATTTTTCTCGACGTGTTTCGCTATAAATTCCAATAAATGTGCTAAGTTAGGTTCAAATCGGTCTATAACCTGATATAGCTGCCATATAAACCGATCTTGACTCTTGACTTCTTAAGCCACTAGAGGGCGCAATTCTTATCCGATTTGAATGAAATTTTGCACAAAGTATTTATAATATCCAGAAACTGTACTAGGTATGGTTCAAAGCGGTCCATAACCGGATATAGCTGTCATATAAACCGATTGGGGACTTGACTTCTGTAGCTTCTAGAGGGCGCAATTCCAGAATATTTTTGAAATCCAAAAAGAATTTTAAGAAATTTTTATTCAAACCAAAAGTCAAGTCCACGTGATTTTTCAAAAATCAATTAAAATTATTTTTATTGCGCCGCAATCCATTACAACAACAATAATGAAGCATTCAGCAGCTCTAAGAGGGGATAAGAATGAAAGAAAGAAATCATTTTAATGGCATCGCCGTCATCTAAAATGAAACCCCTCGAAATGTCATACCATCATATCCCAATTGAAAGGCAAATTGTTTGGTTTGCTAAGCAGGTACCTTTTTTTGGGAAATCGAATGCAGATAGATAACCTTTTGTAAGCCCTAACATCTAAGGATCACTTGAATTTTAAAGGGGCGGGCCGCTATGGATTAGGTTTTCTTATTTCCATTTTCCAACCACCACCATCACCAGCCATCATTATCATCTGTTACGGCAGGTTTGTTGGTGTGACTGTTTAAACCTAAAGGCCAGACAGACAATCAGTCGCGCGATGCCCCTATAGTTTTTCCCCAGAAAAACCCAATGTTCTTTTTGAGGAATGAGGCATTTGTTGTTGCTCTTCTTGGTTGCTACTCATTGAGTAGACTGCCAAAGATTTAAATGAAGTTATCGCCCGCAATTTTCTTTATTGTCGTTGAAGGTCAGTCAGTGCTTGATTGACTTCTAGACATCAAACTCATCAAAGGACAAGCATTATGTACTACATTTTGCTAATGTTTTGTTTTTTTTTTGTATTTTTGGTTGTGTGTGGGTTAAGGGGTCCTTATAGAGAGGTCGTTAATTTGTCTGACCTTCATTATTGAGGTTTGATGATCATTTTCTTCCATGACGACTGCTGGATGGACATTTTACACGGAAAACCATTACCCTTATTTTTTTGTTCGAGTGGCCCGAGGTTTAAATGCTCAAACGTTTGCTTGATCATTTTGTTAATTTTATTCAGAGATGCTGTGCCGATTATTTGATGTTCATTTGAAATGTCAATTTTCGTGTTGACTGTTTGATGGATTTCGTGGGAAGTTCGAGTAATTATTTTTTATTATTGTGTGAAAATGTTGCTTATTCCACAAAATGAAACGAAACGTTGTTGTTTGTAGATTTGCCGATATCGGCAGGTTGAAATTGAGATGGAACAAATGGGTGATAATGTTCTTTTGGGAGATATAGGGATAGCAAGGATATTTTTGTCCTGATTGGTTTGTATGTGATGACACGTCTTTGTGATGTGTTTAATGCCAGACTAGCATTCTACTCCTGAAGTGGAGTTCCATATTTTGCTGATCAGTCTTTATATACGTCGAAAGGTTTTTTGAGGCTGGGGCGAACCCTTACTCAAAAAACTAGAACCATTTTTTTTGCGATACCACAAGGACTCAAAATTAATGAAGAAGTTCCAGTGAAAATGTTAGGTTGAGTTAGGTTGAGTGCGTTGCCCACCAAAGGTAAGTTTACTCGAAGGCCAGTCTGGCCCCTTGTCATACCCTAGAATGATAGGTAAGAGAAAGTGTTGTGAGACCTCGAACTAGAGGTTATACACGAATAAAAAAATGACAGGAGGAATGAGGAACCCGACCGGGAGAAAAAAATGACAGGAGGAATGAGGAACCCGACCGGGAGGGTGAAGAAAAGCCCATACCTACGCAAGCACGGTGTTTCTACGCCGAAGCTTATGGCACCTCCGTCGGAACCAACCAGTTCCTTCAACAAATCTCAGGAGGCCTACCAGAGCTACGTTCGTAAGTTCACACAGATCACAGAAGAAACGGCTTCCCAGAAAGGAGAGCCTACGTCCGTGCAGACCCGGACATGATCACAGCAAGGGTTCAATAGACTCCTCTTCATCCTCATGGAGGCAACTCCTACAAAAGTCATTGTGCGGTATTCCTATGCGCGCCGTCAAGGAACTCATCGACCTCTTATCGAACGCCAGCAACTCTCTCGTCCTCCTTCGGTCGATGACCGACCATAGCGCCTTTGCAGTCTGGCAACCATTCACAGAGTAACACCTCGCCACCGACACCGCCCAGGCCATCTCCTCTACTGTGTTCAGAAGCTCGACAAATGGCTCCCCAGAAACGAGAGCTTACGTCCGTACAGACCCGGACATGACCACAGCAAGGGTTCAATAGACTCCTCTTCATCCTCATCGAGGCAACTCCTAGAAAAGTCATTGTGCGGTATTCCTATGCGCACCGTCAAGGAACTCATCGACCTCTTATCAAACGCCAGCAACTCTCTCGTCCTCCTTCGGTCGATGACCGACCATAGCGCAGTTTGGCAACCATCCACAGAGTAACACCTCGCCACCTACACCGCCCAGGCCATCTCCTCTACTGTATTCAGAAGCTCGACAAATGGCTCCCCAGAAATGAGAGCCTACGTCCGTGCAGCCCCGGACATGACCACAGCAAGGGTTCAATAGACTCCTTTTCATCCTCATCAAGGCAACTCCTACAAAAGTCATTGTGCGGTTTCCTATGCGCGCCGTCAAGGTACTCATCGACCTCTTATCGAACGCCAGCAACTCTCTCGTCCTCCTTAGGTCGATGACCGACCATAGCGCCTTTGCAGTCTGGCAACCATCCACAGAGTAACACCTTGCCACCGACGCCGCCCCGGCCATCTCCTCTACTGTGTTCAGAAGCTCGACAAATGGCACGCAGGCAAGACCGGTGACAGGAGGGGTTCGTCTGCCGCCCGACTCAGGGCATTCCCTGAAATCCCCCCATGCCCAGGAAACGATGTCAACGTCACATCGTAAGTCCGGAGACTTTCCAAGGACTCCGTCTCGTCACGCATCTCGACCATAGCCATCCTCGACCCTAAGGCCTTGAGAGACGCCATACTGTCCCAATAAAATCTGAGTTTCGAGGGCGGAAAATCTCTGACCAGAATTTCCCTTGCCCACTACAATGGCATTGACCTCTGCCTGAAAACCGTACCCTCGTCCGGCAGTCTCACAGACATACTGATCTTCTCGACTCCACCTTGGAGCCATCGATGTAGATCGAGGTCTCATCCTCCTCAAGTACAGCATTCGCCCTCCATTCATCCCTCCCAGGAAGTAGAATCGCGAATGCCCTCATTCCAGTCGGCACTGATGCCAGGTAGACGGAGATCCTCCTTAGTCTACCTTAGCATCCATAACACCCAGAATCCAACTGTGGCCGAAACCATCTTCCTTCAGAATGCCGAGCTCCCTCTGATCTTCTCGACTCCATCTTGGAGCCATCGGTGTAGATCGAGATCTCATCCTCCTCAAGTACAGCATTCACCCCCCATTCATCCCTCCCAGGAAATCCAATAGCGAATGCCCTCACACCAGTCGGCACTGGTGCCAGGCAGTCGGAGATCCTAATCAGTCCACCTTCCGCATCCATAACTTCCAGAATCCGTGGCCGCAAACATCTTTCTTCAGCATGCCGAGCTCTTTCAGCCTAACCGCGACCCTGGCGGTGCAGTTCCGCATATAGGCCTCAATGGGCTGCACATCCAGCATCGCCTTCAGGCCTGCCTGCGGTGCGGATCTCAGAGCCCCTGTGACCCCGATGCAGGGCAGTCTCTAAACTTTCTCGAACTCCCACGCATGCGTCCACTTCTCTACTGCATTTTTCAATGCCATCGCTACATAGGTCAGTATTGGTCTCACGATGACCGTATACATCCAATAAATCATCTTGGGAGATACCCCCCACTTCCTACCGAACATCCTCCTGCTGTAGTTAAAATCGCACAGTACCGTACGGCTTCTTTTCTCGGTTTTCCTCTTCCAGGACAGTTTCGAATCAAGGACTATGCCTAGGTACTTCGCTTCCCTCGTCAGCCGCAGGGTGACCCCGTCCAAGCATTGGAGTCTGAACTCAGATATTATATATCTACGCGTAAAGAGCACCAGCTCCGTCTTCCATGGGTTGGTCCCCAACCCATTTCAAGTAGCCCATCGCGACAACCTCCTCAGTGGCCCTTCCATGATCTCGCTGATTGTCGGACTAACAGCATGACGTCGTCCGCATAAGCTATAATCGTCGTGCCAGCACCAGCTCCGTCTTCCCTGGGTTGGACCTCAACTCATTTCTGGTAGCCCTTCGCGACAACCTCCTCAGTGACCCTTCCATGATCTCGCTGATCGTCGGACCAGCAGCATGACGTCGTCCGCATAAGCGATAATCTTCGTGCCGTCCCCACCGAGATCCATTAGAATTTCATTGATCACGAGGTTCCATAGAATCGAAGAGAACACCCATCCTTGGGGCGTTCCTCCGGTCACCCGCCTTCCGACCACACTATCTCCCAGGTTCGCATTAATAATCCTGGCATAAAGCATATAATTCGTCCACTGGGAGATTATGGGGTGAATCCCCGTAGGGTCCAGTGCGGCGACTATCGATCCTATCTCCACATTATTGAAGGCTCCCTCAATATCCAAGAAGGCCGCCAAACTGATATCCTTCTATCTAAGAGACGTCTCGACCCTCTGTACCACCTCGTGAAGGGGCGTCTCCACTGACCTGCCTTTGAGCTATGCGTGTTGTGCCCCACGGAAGTTTTCCGGTATCAGTCCTCCTCTCACCTTCAGGTCAATCAGTCTTTCCAGTGTTTTCAACAAAACAATGACAGACTAATAGGCCTATAATCCTTCTTCGTAGGTTGTGGTTTATTCTTCCCGCCTTGGGGTTAAATACCCCCTTGACCTCCCTCCATGCCCACGGTATGTAGGGCAATGCCAGGCTCTCTGGGAGGATTCTTTCAAGCCAGGGCAGGTTGATTCCAGGGAACACCTGCAGCAGTGCCGGGATAATTCAGTCAGATCTGGCCGATTTAATGGCCGGAAGGTGCGGGCCGCCCACTCCATCTTCTCCTCGTCAACGCAGTCCCTGATGAGGTCATCTGCTAGGGCCACATATGCAGGTATTGCGATATCTTGATAGCCGACCTCTTCCTGGCCACCTGAGAAATTAGCCTCCATCTAAAGTTCCATCGTCTCCTGCCCACTCTTAGTGTATGACCCTCCCTCCTCAGGGAGCTAAACGTGATCAGATCTTTCGAGAGCACTTTGCGCAACCTAGATGCTTCCCTTTCCAATTCCCCACTGAATTTCGCCCAGGAACTCCTCTTCGCCTTTCTCGTCTCCTTCTTGAACTTGCCAAAGGCGTCGCGATATTCGTCCCAGCCCTCTGCCGTGTTCTCTCTCTCTTGGCCTTTAAAAAGCCTTCTGCTCTCCCTCCTCAGTACCTTCTGCTTCGGTGACCACCATGACTAGCTGGTTTTATGTGGCGGTACTCTTTCAGGACATACCTTCAAAAAGGCCTCATTCAGGCATTCCGTGGCAAGATCGACTGCTGCCTCCAATTCCCTTGCATACTCCAAAGGCCCCCTAAGGGGCCCCAATTTCTGCATCTATTCCCCGAACTTCTTCTTCGGGTTTTGGTATGGTATCCTCCTCCCTCTCTCGTGCTCGACCTGAAAACATATCCTATTGCAATCGAAAAAGGAGCACTGGGTGAAAAAGTTCCAGTTCAAAACCTTCGCCGAGTCATTATTCGTCACAAGCGTTATATCCATAACCTGTTCACTGATCCGGTTTTAGAAAGTAGAGGCGTTACCCCTATTGCATAAAACTAGGCCCGTGGACAAAATGTATTAAAAAAGTGACTCACCTCTTCCGTTGGTATCCATGCTTCCCCATGGTTGCATAAAACTAGGCCAGTGGACAAAATGTATTAAAAAAGTGACGCACCTCTTCCGTTGGTATCCATGCTTCCCCATGGTTGCATAAAACTAGGCCCGCGGACAAACTGTGATCAAAAAGTGACTCACCTCTTCCGTTGGTATTCATGCTTCCCCAGAGACTGTGGTGTGCATTGGCGTCACCCCCTGCATCTGTTCCCTGAACCTCTTCTTCGGGTTTCTGTATGGCATCCCCCTCCCCCTCTCGTGCTCGACCTGAAAACATATCCTATTGCGATCCGAAAGGAGCACTGGGTAGAAACGTTCCAGTGCGAAATCTTCGCCGAGTCACTATTCGTCCCAAGCGTTATATCTATAACCTGTTCCCTGATCCGGTTACCCCTATTTCAAAAAACTAGGCCCGTGGACAAAATATAATCAAAAAAGTGACTCACCTCTTCCGTTGGTATCCATGCTTCCCCAGAGACTGTGGTGTGCATTGGCGTCACCCCCTAGCACAAGGTCATGTACCTTCTCCTCGCACCAGCCTACCGGGGCCCGGACTGCGTCTGCAGTTGGTTTGTACACATCGTTAGATAGGTACATAGAGGCCTGGACCAGTAATGGTTTGCAGGGTCTCTCCAAAGCCACTATCGTTGGGTCTTCATCGCTGAAATGAGAAATGAGAGTAAAGTTCAAGTCCCTACTGGCTGCGATACAGCTTCTAATCTCACCTTCCCTGGGGGGGGGGAAGATGAAATTCAGCTTCTAATCTTACCTTCCCTGGGGGGAAGATGAGATTCAGGTTTCGTGATCTGAGTCCAGGAACCTTTTTACCTCGTAACCACGGTTCTTGAACGAGGGCCACATTAGTGTCGTCTCTCCCCATTGCTCTAAGCAGCTCATCCATGGCTGCCTCTCAGTTGTGCAGGTAAATCTGCACTAGCTTCAGGCAGCCCATGCCCCCTAGTTCCCTGGGTGGCGTCGACATCATCGGCGGGCAGGACCATTCTCACCTGGTTTAAGCCGAACTTGACCAGTGAATAAGTCTTTTGAACTTCCAAACCGGGACGTTTGACCGTCCCGATGGAAAGATTAAGTGGTGGGAGACACCCCGAAACATGGTGAGAGCAAAAGATCGAGGTGCTTGGAACGCTATTATACTTTAGGCTAATGAGACAAATGTTCTAGCATAACCAATTTAGGTTAGAGGTTAGCATGTTCGCCTATGACGCTGAACGCCTAGGTTCGAATCCTGGCGAGACCATCAGAAAAAAATTTCAGCGGTGGTTTTCTCCTCCTAATGCTGGCAACATTTGTGAAGTACTATACCATGTAAAACTTCTCTCCAAAGAGGTGTCGCACTGCGGCACGCCGTTCGGACTCGGCTATAAAAAGGAGGTCCCTTATCATTGAGCTTAAACTTGAATCGGACTGCAGTCATCGATATGTGAAAAGTTTGCCCCTGTCCCCTAGGGGAATGTTTATGGGCAAAATTTGCAATTTGGAAGTATGAGAACCCAAACAAAATGTCTGCTAAAGAAGGTTTCTGAGAAACTTCCAGGCCTACCTAGAGCAGAAGTCAGCATATCAGCCTATGACGCCAAACGCCTGAATTCAAATCCCGGCGTGAACTTCAACGAAATTTTTGGTTATCCCCTTACTAATGCTGGCTATATTTGCATGTTTAAACTTCTCTACTAAGTGGTGTCGCTATGCGGCACACCGTTCAAACTCGGCAATAAAAAGGAGGCCACTTATCATGGAGCTTAAACTTTAATCGGACTGCGCTCATTGATATGAGAGAAGTATCCCCTGTACAGCGGAAAAACCCCAGCTGATAATTTTTTCGATTGCTAACCCAGGGGTCAAATTTCCTCCACTGTAGTTTCAAGTCTCCCAACAACTCTTTTAAATATTTGCACCTACCTTCAAGACCCACCCTAATGTTTTCGTTTACAGTTTGCTTTTTCGATGTGGCCACATATGTAAACCACATTGAACTGTAAACCATGGATTGGTTTATGCCACAAGTTGAAATTTCAAAAGCAAAACAATGGAACATGTGTGCCTACAACGTCCTCGCTCTCGTAAGTGGGTGCAATTAAAAAAATCTACCAAAAAATTATTTACAGTTATGGAAATGGATTTTTTCAAAAATAATAGCCAGAGAGGAGAAGGAAAAAAAAACGCCAAAATAAGCTAAATGTCAATCAAAATGTCATATTAACAATGCCACTTGTCCATTAATTCCATGGCAAAGTCGAAAAGCAATCATGTCTTTTTTTTTTTCTTTCTTTGGGTGGCTTGGCCTGGCTTGTGTGCCTACTTTCGGGCAGAGCAAACGAACGTCATCACCACCGCGAGATAATCACCAAAGGCGGGGCGGCATTTACTTTAGACAGACACGCATCAGATAGATAAATAAATAAATTATTCGTTCCCATGTGAAAATCACAAAAATGCTGTTATTTACACCAGCCATCACATTTAAATATCAAACAAGAAATTAAAATTGGCATAATTATGTGTAATCTCATTTTGGGGCGGGCCTAACAAAGAAAGAAGAATTTAGAAAACGAGCACACAACAATGTTGGCAGTAGATTTTGAGGTGATGACCATCGCCAGACACTGTTGGGATGCTTTGGCTGGGATTCCAACTCAGGTGTTTACCGTTGTATAAGATATGCGATCTGTGGATGCCAGAAAGGCGTTCAATGCGACCAGTATCTATTTTAATAAGGAGTTATAAAAGGTCTATGGAGACAAACTGAGGGTTAATAAGCAGAAATTAACCCTTTAACGCCGAATGGGTAGAAAAATATGCAAGAAATGAGCTGTCTTAGAAAAATTCTAGCTAAAGTTACTCCAAAGGTATCCTAATGCTGTTTGATTACACATATAGGCCATATTTTGGAGCAAATTTTGGCTGTCAAAAGTCTAAAATTTTTTATTGCTTTAAAATTCAAACAAAAAAAATTGTTGAAAATTCATGGGATTGGGATCTCAGGAAACCTTTTTGTACCCACCACCATAGGATGGGGTCATACTAATCTAGTCATTCCTTTAGTAACTTCTTAGACGATCTAGCCATGTCCGTCCGTCTGTCAAATTCACGATAGCGATCGAACGCGTAGAGCTTGTCACTTGGAAATCTCCCGATTTGATTTCTTTACCGCCTGGAAGCCTTAATTTTTGTCCGATTTGGCTGAAATTTTGCAGGTAGTGTGCCGTTTCAACGACTGCGTCAAGTACGGTCTAAATCGGTCTATAACCTGACACAGCCCTCATATAAACCTATCTCACGATTTGACTTCTTGAGCCCTTACAAGCCGCAATTTTTGACCGATTTCGCTGAAATTTCGCACGAAAAGTTCTGTAATGATTTCCAATTTTATTGCATTTAGTATTCTGATGAGACTTCCAACAACTGTGTCACGTACGGTTCAAATCGGTCTACAACTTGATATAGCTCCCATAAAAACCGATCTACCGATTTGAATTCTTGAGCCCCTGGAAGCCGCAATTTCAGATTGTTACAATTAAATTAGCTACGTGTCAGACATACTTGTACCCACTCGAGGGTGCTATGGCCGAACTGTAGAATGACTACCTAACTAAGGTGGACATTGCATACGCGTTAGAAGCAGAAAACGCGTGTTAGGTTTTGGGATTTTAATATTTTTTACATGAATTGCAGATGGATAGTAGAAACGGATGTTGAATCCACTGCGGAAAACTAAAAATCGATATAGGCCCATATTCCATGCGAAGGTCGTTTCGATTGCTATGACTGAGGAGACAGTGCTCTCAAGGAATCGACAGGTGTATTACCTTCATATTTAGCGAATGTCTGAATGCGCTAATTGTCTTATCGCTACGAACATAGGAACTTGCAACCAGGACGGTAAGGTCAGGTCCGCAGTGTAAAAAGGAGATTAACGCCTTCTCGGAGGATGGCACAATCCGCATCATTTGGGTGCCGGGCCATAACTGAGTAAGGGGGAATGAAAGGATAGACGATTTGGCGGTGAAGGCCAGAGGACTGCCATAAACTTGGATTTCGGTTCGACGAAGTCCGAGTTAAGGATGTGGACGACAAACGCGCATATAACACTGTGGAACAGCGAAACAGTCCTACGCGGTGATGCGGATTGTGAGAGGACGAGGCTTTTACTGAAAGGAAATAAGAAGGAGGTCAGTGTAGCTTTTGGTATCATAACTGTGTGCCGGACTATGACTTGAGCAGCGTAAACATCTAAGACGATCTAGCCATGTCCGTCCATCTGTCCGGCTGTATGTTGAAATCACGCTACAGTCTTTAAAAATAGAGACATTGAGCTGAAACTTTGTACAGATTTTTTTCTTTTTCCATAAGCAGGTTAAAATCGAAGATGGGCTATATCGGACTATATCTTGATATAGCCCCCATATAAACCGATCCGCCGATTTAGGGTCTTAGGCCCATAAAAGCCTCATTTATTATCCGATTTTGTTGAAGTTTGGGACAATGATAGGTTAAGCCCCTCGACATTTTTCTGCAATTTGACTCTGATCGGTTCAGATTTAGGTATAGCTGCCATATAGACCGATCTCTCGATTTAAGGTTTTGGGCCCATAAAAGGCGCATTTATTGTCCGATGTCGCCGAAATTTTAGACAGGGAGTTGGCTTAAGCCCTTCGACATTCATCTTCAATTTAGTTCAGATCGGCTAAGATTTGGATATAGCTGCCATATAGACCGATCTCTCGATTTAAGGTTTTAAGGCCATAAAAGGCGCATTTATTGTCCGATGTCGCCGAAATTTGGTACAGTGGGTTGTGATAGGCCCCTCGACCTTCTCCTTCAATTTGGCTCAGATCGGTCCAGAGTTGGATATAGCTGCCATATAGACCGATCCGCCGTTTTAGGAATTAAGGCCCATAAAAGTCTCATTTTTTATCCGATTTTGTTGAAATTTGGGAGAGTGAGTTGTGTTAGGTGCTTCAACATCTTTCTTCAATTTGGCCCTGATCGGTTCAGATTTGGATGTAGCTGCCATATAGACCGATCCCTTGATTTAAGGTTTTGGGCCCATAACAGGCGCATTTATTGCCCGATGTCGCCTAAATTTTAGACAGGGAGTTGGGTTAAGCCCCTCGACAGATCGGCTCAGATTTGGATATAGCTGCCATATAGACCGATCTCTCGATTTAAGGTTTTGGGCCCATAAAAGGCGCATTTATTTCCCTATATCGCCGAAATTTGAAACAGTGAGTTAGGTTAAGATCATCGACATTCATCTTCAATTTGGCTTAGATCTGTTCAGATTTGGATATAGCTGCCATATAGACCGATCCGCCATTTTAGGGATTTAGGCCCATAAAAGCCGAATTTATTATCCGATTTTGTTGAAATTTGGAACAGTGAATTGTGTTATGCCCTTCAACATCTTTCTTCAATTTGGCTCTGATCGGTCCAGATTTGAATATAGCTGCCATATAGACAGATCTCTCGATTTTAGGTTTTGGGCCCATAAAAGGCGCATTTATTGTCCGATTTCGCCGAAATTTTGGACAGTGTGTTGTGTTAGGCCCCTAGACATTCTTCTTCAATTTGGCTCTGATCGGTAAAGATTTGGATATAGCTGCCATATAGACCGATTCTCCGTTTTAGGGACTTAGGCCCATAAAAGCCTCACTTATTATCCGATTTTGTTGAAATTTGGGACAGTGAGTTATGTTAGGCCCTTCAACATCTTTCTTCAAAAACGTTCCTTCAAAAAGTGTACGGTCTTCATAGAAGCACTGTTGGATGGAAAAGATTTGGTGGGTAAATCTAATTTTGTAATCCATTAATTTTTTTTTTTTAATTCCCTACACCTCCAGGTACGCAACTTACATTTTATATTCAACGAATCGAATCCCTGGTCTTTATGTGACCAAATGTTTTTATTTTGAAAATTTACCTCTTTACCTCAATCCTTAAAGCCCAATTGCATGATCGTACATCAAATGTTTAATTAAAATTTCTGAAAAAACAAAACATACCCACACTTCATAACAATATTTTAATTGATTCTCAGAACATTTTATAGAAAATTGATTTTTTGTTTTGTCTTCGCCACAAACGTATTGTTCAACAAAATGGAATGAAATGAAATGACGGCAAAATAAGAATGGTCAGCGAAGACATGATTGAAAATCTGGAAAATCAGGTTAATAGCATTTTTAAGGTGACAGCCTTAAAGGCAATGGACAATAGCCCCCCTCATAGATATACGCGATAGTGTCGTTTCTTTGTTCTTTTTCTTCGTTTTCTTCTCTTTGATCACCGATGTAGACTAGACACAAAACGTCTTTTTTTCTTCGTCTGCTGTTGTTTGAAAAAAAAAGTGGGGAAAAGAACCGAAACGTACTGAGAACAGGGCACAAGATTGATAAGATTGATCGGTGTGGCTGTTAAAATGTTGTCTTTGTTGCTGTACCTATTTGTTGTTGTCTATAAATGCCGCATAAATAAATTCCCTAATTCTTTAAGGTGCACAACACACACACGCATAGACATTTAAGCCAGGTTAACATGTGTCCACCAATCGTCGAGATGATCGAGACCAAAATCTATCCTATTTTAAGGCTTTCAAGCAGATTGTGACATGAAATAACTCACGCAATGTATGATACGAGGGTTGGTATGGAAAATGAGTTAATTTTAACTGAGATATTTAAAAGAGCATTAATGCGTTAAAGGTAAAAACAAATTAAAAACAAAAATTCAAATTTTGCCCATGAACATTCCACTAAGGAACAGGGGCAAACTTCTCACATATCAATGAGTGCAGTCCGATTCAAGTTTAAGCTCAATGATAAGGGACCTCCTTTTTATAGCCGAGTGCGAACGAGCCAAAGCCAAAGTGGATAGGATTTGAGCCTTCCAGAGGCTCAAGAAGTCAAGACCCCAGATCGGTTTATATGACAGCTATATCAGGCCTTAATACCCTATATCTCATGATATAGGGTATTAAGGCCATAAAAGATCGAATTATTATCCGATTTCGATGAAAATTGGTAAAGTGTGTTCTGGTATACCCTTACCCGTTCCTGTAAAATGTTGCCAAGATCGGACCATATTTGGATATAGCTGCCACATAGACCGATCTCCAGACATGATGTATTGAGGCCATAAAAGTCTTATTTTTCATCCAATTTTGATGAAATTTGAAACAGTGAGATTTGGTACCAAAAATGCATAGTTTTATTGAATATCGTCCAGATCGGACCATATTTGGATATAGCTGCCGATATCCCGATATAGAGTATTAAGCCTATCAAAGCAGTATTTTCCCTCCAATTTTGATGAAACAGTGAGTTTTGAGAGAACTCTACACTATTTTGTTGAATGTTCCCCAGATCGGACAGTACTTGCATATAGGGTAGCAAAGCTCACTGTTTCAAATTTCATAGAAATCGGATGAAAAATGCTGCTTTTATTGGCTCAATACTCTATATCGGGAGAGTGGTCTATATAGCAGCTATATCCAAATATGGTCCGATCTGTACGATATTCAACAAATAGGCGTAGGAGTCTAGCAGAACACAATGTGCCAAATTTCATTGAAATGGGATGAAAAATTCTCCTTTTATAGGCTCAATACACTATATCGGGAGATCGGCCTATATGGCAGCTATATGCAAATATTGTCCTATCTGAACCACATTTAATAGGAATGGGTTGGGGTTTACGAAATCGGATGAAAAAAAAAACCTATTTATTGCCTCAAAACTTAAAGTCTGGAGATCGGTCTATATAGCGGCTATACATAACTAAATTCCGATTTTATGAAAGCTGAAAGTCAGGTTTATTTACAAAGAAAACGAAATCATCAACAATTTTTTGGAATATGATTTTAATTACCAAAATATTTGAAAATTTATAAATACCCAATTAAAAAGGTATTGTGTTGCCCAAAAAGTAATTGCGGATTTTTCATATAGTCGGCGCTGACAAATTTTTTCGCAGCTTGTGACTCTGTAATTGCATTCTTTCTTCTGTCAGTTATCAGCTGTTACTTTTAGCTTGCTTTAGAAAAAAAAGTGTAAAAAAATATATTTGGTAAAAGGTTATTCTAAGTTTTATTAAAAATGCATTTACTTTCTTTTAAAAAATCCGCAATAACTTTTTGGGCAACCCAATATTTATTAGGTATCTACCCAATAGTACCTTACTAATGTCGCCAGCATTAGGAGGGAAAAACCGCCGCTAAAAATTTATTTATGATGTTCTTGCCAGGATTCGAACCCAGGCATTCAGCGTCATAGGTGGACATGCTAACATCTGCGCTATAGTGGCCTCCTCTCATAGGTCTCATTAGAGCCCTTTCTAGTCGCTTCTATTACAGGATTTCGCAAATAAAACGGCCCGGTCGAACTTATTCCGTTCCGGTGATGTGAGAGATGATAGAAGGAAGGAGCAGAACTTGAACAAAAATCTGAAATTGCCATCTTAAATTTCATGCCACAGTGATGGATCAAAACTAGAGTATGTGTGAACGTTTTTATTTGGCTAAATTTGTCCAAACTTTTACATGTGGTGTTTTGTTATGATTTGAAACAACTGTGCCAAGTACGGTTTAAGTCCGTCAAGAACCTAATATAGCTCCCATATAAACCGATCTCCCGATTTGACTTCTTGAGCCCCTGGGAACCTCAACTGTCATCCAATCTGAAATTTTGCACATAATATTCTGTTATTACTCGTAACAACAGAGCTAAGTACTCTCCAAATCAGTCTATAACCTGATGTAGCTCCCATATAAACCGATCTACCGATTTGACTTCCTGAGCCCCTGACAGCCGCAATTTTTCTCCGATATAAACCGATCTCCCGATTTGACTTCATGAGCCCTTACAAGCCGATTTGGCTGAAATTTGGCATAGAGTATTCTGTTAAGGCTCTCAACAACTGCGCCAAATGCGGTCCAATTCGGTCTACAATTAAATATAGCTCCCGTATTTTAGCAAAATCCAGGGTTACCAAGATTGGGCCCGGTACGCTTTTACTTTTTATGCCCTACATCACTAATGTGGTACAGGGTATTATAACTTAGTGAATTAGTTTGTAACACCCAAAAGGAAGAGAGAGGAAATTTGGTACAGGCATGTTTTTTCGCCTAGAGACGAAGCCTTTTGAAATTGGAAAAAATCGGTTCAGATCTGGATATAGCTCCCATATAAATGTTCGTCCGATTTTCAGTAATAATTCAATAAAATATTCATTAGTAAACAGATTCTCTCGAAATTTGGCAGGAAGGATTATGTTTTGACTTTCGACATTGCTGGTAGATCTCATGGAAACCGGTTCAGATTTAGATATATCTCTCATATATATATATATATATATATATATATATATATATGATATATATATATATATATATATATATATATATATATATATATATATATATATATATATATATATATATATATATATATATATATATATATATATATATATATATCATATATATATATATATATATATATATATATATATATATGAGAGATATATCTAAATCTGAACCGGTTTCCATGAGATCTACCAGCAATGTCGAAAGTCAAAACATAATCCTTCCTGCCAAATTTCGAGAGAATCTGTTTACTAATGAATATTTTATTGAATTATTACTGAAAATCGGACGAACATTTATATGGGAGCTATATCCAGATCTGAACCGATTTTTTCCAATTTCAAAAGGCTTCGTCTCTAGGCGAAAAAACATGCCTGTACCAAATTTCCTCTCTCTTCCTTTTGGGTGTTACAAACTAATTCACTAAGTTATAATACCCTGTACCACATTAGTGATGTAGGGCATAAAAAGTAAAAGCGTACCGGGCCCAATCTTGGTAACCCTGGATTTTGCTAAAATACGGGAGCTATATTTAATTGTAGACCGAATTGGACCGCATTTGGCGCAGTTGTTGAGAGCCTTAACAGAATACTCTATGCCAAATTTCAGCCAAATCGGCTTGTAAGGGCTCATGAAGTCAAATCGGGAGATCGGTTTATATCGGAGAAAAATTGCGGCTGTCAGGGGCTCAGGAAGTCAAATCGGTAGATCGGTTTATATGGGAGCTACATCAGGTTATAGACTGATTTGGAGAGTACTTAGCTCTGTTGTTACGAGTAATAACAGAATATTATGTGCAAAATTTCAGATTGGATGACAGTTGAGGTTCCCAGGGGCTCAAGAAGTCAAATCGGGAGATCGGTTTATATGGGAGCTATATTAGGTTCTTGACGGACTTAAACCGTACTTGGCACAGTTGTTTCAAATCATAACAAAACACCACATGTAAAAGTTTGGACAAATTTAGCCAAATAAAAACGTTCACACATACTCTAGTTTTGATCCATCACTGTGGCATGAAATTTAAGATGGCAATTTCAGATTTTTGTTCAAGTTCTGCTCCTTCCTTCTATCATCTCTCACATCACCGGAACGGAATAAGTTCGACCGGGCCGTTTTATTTGCGAAATCCTGTAATAGAAGCGACTAGAAAGGGCTCTAATGAGACCTATGAGAGGAGGCCACTATAGCGCAGATGTTAGCATGTCCACCTATGACGCTGAATGCCTGGGTTCGAATCCTGGCAAGAACATCATAAATAAATTTTTAGCGGCGGTTTTTCCCTCCTAATGCTGGCGACATTAGTAAGGTACTATTGGGTAGATACCTAATAAATATTGGGTTGCCCAAAAAGTTATTGCGGATTTTTTAAAAGAAAGTAAATGCATTTTTAATAAAACTTAGAATAACCTTTTACCAAATATATTTTTTTACACTTTTTTTTCTAAAGCAAGCTAAAAGTAACAGCTGATAACTGACAGAAGAAAGAATGCAATTACAGAGTCACAAGCTGCGAAAAAATTTGTCAGCGCCGACTATATGAAAAATCCGCAATTACTTTTTGGGCAACACAATACCTTTTTAATTGGGTATTTATAAATTTTCAAATATTTTGGTAATTAAAATCATATTCCAAAAAATTGTTGATGATTTCGTTTTCTTTGTAAATAAACCTGACTTTCAGCTTTCATAAAATCGGAATTTAGTTATGTATAGCCGCTATATAGACCGATCTCCAGACTTTAAGTTTTGAGGCAATAAATAGGTTTTTTTTTTCATCCGATTTCGTAAACCCCAACCCATTCCTATTAAATGTGGTTCAGATAGGACAATATTTGCATATAGCTGCCATATAGGCCGATCTCCCGATATAGTGTATTGAGCCTATAAAAGGAGAATTTTTCATCCCATTTCAATGAAATTTGGCACATTGTGTTCTGCTAGACTCCTACGCCTATTTGTTGAATATCGTACAGATCGGACCATATTTGGATATAGCTGCTATATAGACCACTCTCCCGATATAGAGTATTGAGCCAATAAAAGCAGCATTTTTCATCCGATTTCTATGAAATTTGAAACAGTGAGCTTTGCTACCCTATATGCAAGTACTGTCCGATCTGGGGAACATTCAACAAAATAGTGTAGAGTTCTCTCAAAACTCACTGTTTCATCAAAATTGGAGGGAAAATACTGCTTTGATAGGCTTAATACTCTATATCGGGATATCGGCAGCTATATCCAAATATGGTCCGATCTGGACGATATTCAATAAAACTATGCATTTTTGGTACCAAATCTCACTGTTTCAAATTTCATCAAAATTGGATGAAAAATAAGACTTTTATGGCCTCAATACATCATGTCTGGAGATCGGTCTATGTGGCAGCTATATCCAAATATGGTCCGATCTTGGCAACATTTTACAGGAACGGGTAAGGGTAGATCTCATGGAAACCGGTTCAGATTTAGATATATCTCTCATATATATATATATATATATATATATATATATATATATATATATATATATATATATATATATATATATATATATATATATTGGCCGATTTTAATTTTTAGAATCATTTTATTGAACCATCTCGCCAAAATTTTGCAAAACTCTTTCCTCGACGACTGCCATAATTAGGTATAGCTCTCATATATATGTTCGCCCGATTTTGAGAAATATTGCAAAAAAGTGTTCATTTGTTAACCGATAACACCTCGAAATATGTGTCTACGACCCCTTGATCGTCATGACATTTTAAGTCCATCTGTCCGTCCGTCCATCCGTTTGTGGAAAGCACGCTAACTTCCGAAGGAGCAAAGCTGCCATATAAACCGATCTTGGGTCTTGACTTCTTGTGCCTCTAGAGGGCTCAATTCTTATTGGACTTGCCTAAAATTTTGTTTGTGGTATTTTAGTATCACTGTCAATAACTGCTAATATGTATGGTTCAAATATAGCCGCCACATAAACCGATCTCCTGATTTGACTTGAGCTTCTAGAGGGCGCAATTCTTATCCGAGTTGACTGAAATTTTGCACATATCGTTAAGTAATGACTTAGGGAGCCCTGGTAGCCGAGTTGATAGCGTGCCTGGATTACCAGCACAGGGGTCGCGGGTTCGATTCCCGCCAGAAGCCTTGGTCTGTTGCTACTGTGGTATCACAATGGACGTAAAATTGTCTAAGGGAGTCTGTAAAAGACTGCCACTCTTACCTAACCCAAGTAATGACTTCCAACAACTGTTCCAAGTATGGTCTATATAAGTTCATAACCTTATATAGCCGCCATATAAACCCATCTCCCGATTAGACTTCTTGAGCTTTTGAAGGTCCTTATTTTTATCCAATTCGGTTGAAATTTTGCATATGTCGTTTTGGTATGACTTCTAACAACTGTGCAAGGTACGGTCTAAATCGGTTGATAACTTGATATGTGGGTTGCCCAAAAAGTAATTGCGGATTTTTCAAATAGTCGGCGTTGACAAATTTTTTCACAGCTTGTGACTCTGTAATTGCATTCTTTCTTCTGTCAGTTATCAGCTGTTACTTTTAGCTTGCTTTTAAAAAAAGGGTAAAAAAAGTATATTTGATTAAAGTTAATTCTAAGTTTTAATAAAACTGCATTTACTTTCTTTTAAAAAATCCGCAATTACTTTTTGGGCAACCCAATAGCTGCCACATAAACCGATCTCCCATAAATATAAACCAGCCACCGGAGGATGCAATTTTTACTCGATTTTCCTGAAATTTTGGAGGTAGCATATTTTCTATGACTTCTAGCAACCATAACAAGTACGAACCATATCAGTCAATAACTTGATGTAGTTCATATTTATATATTGAAAAGTCATTCAAAGAACTTGACAACTGCGATCCACGGTGGAGGCTATAAAAGATTCGGCCCGGCCGAACTTAGCACGCTTTTACTTGTTTAGATTCTCAAGTTTTTTAACAACAAACTCCTCGTTGTCCTCTCTCAATGAAAAATTTTTTTCATCGTCATCTTAATCATCATAAACCTCATAGTCACCACAATTTCCATAGAACACTGGCGGCTTTCTTCATATGTGAATGTTGACCATAAACGCGGTACTTGGGACCAAAAGATGTGAAAAAGGGTTTTTAATTGAATTCTTAACACTTTAAGAGATCTTTAGTATTTCTTACGTGTTTATCGTTGTGGTATGGCTGTTTCGTAAGAGTCGGGGAGAAGAAAAAAAAAACTATTTTGCACTTAGCCCCCCTATAAAAACGCCATAAACGCCTATCTGTCTAATATGAGTTGGCCATTTCAAAGGAAATGTTAGCGTTTGTCCGATGCTTCTCGTCTGTCTGACTGTCCGTCCTTCTTGCTACCCTCCCCCCCCCCCCCCTCTCCTAAACAATTTGGTTATGAAACTGTCCTTTGCCATTTATGACTTGGCATAATTTTGGGTGTCTTGTCTGTTGTTTTCGTTTTTCTGCGGCATGAACATGAACAAAAACTACAGCAAAGGCAAGTATCACATAAAAGACGAATTTGTTGTATATGGTTTTGTGGTTGTTGTTGTTGTTCTTATTGATCTGTGATCTATGATAGGGTCTTTTCCTTTTGCCGAACATTTTGTTTGGTAGTGTTTTGTGTATTCAAACAATATTCAATTAACCATTAATGCTTACACTTTTGATAACTTGAGTGGCGAGTTATGGTGATGGGTACCCTACATGTGGCAGCTTTCGAAAATCAAACAGAGAGGTATTAATGAAAGAGGTTATATAATGCATCTAGTCAAAATTTGATACAAGTTTTCTAATTTGGATATTCATAAAAATGTTTGTCAAAATTTTACTTCTGTCCGTCCGTCTGTCTGTCGAAAGCACGAAGGAGTAAAGCTAGCCGCTTGAAATTTTGCACAAATACTTCTTATTGGTGTAAGTCGGTTGGGATTGTAAATAGGCCATATCGGTCGATGTTTTGATATAGCTGCCATATAAACCGATTTTGGATCTCGACTTTTTGAGCCACTAGAGGGCGGAATTCTTATTCGATTGGAATGAAATTTAGCATGACCTGTTTTATTATGACTTTCAACAACTGTACTGAGTATGGTTCAAATCGGTGCATTACATGATATAGCTGCCATATAAGCCGATTTGGGGTCTTGACTTCTTGAGCCTTTACAGGGAGCAATTCCTATCCGATTTGGCTGAAATATTGCATGACGTGTTCTGTAATGACTTCCAACAACTGTGCTAAGGTTCAAATCGTTCCATAACCTGATAAAGACCCCGGTATGGGGTCTTGACTTCTTGAGCCACTAGAGGGCACAATTATTATCTGATTTGGCTGAATTTTAGCATGAGGTGTTTTGTTGTGACTTTCAACAGTTGTGCTAAGTATGGTTCGAAAAGGTCCATAAACTGGTCTAGCAGCCATATAAACCGATCAGGTGTCTTGACTTCTTGAGCCTCTAGAGGGCGCATTTCTTATTCGAGTGGAATGAAATTTTGCATGACGTGGTTTATTATGACTTTCAACAACTGTGCCAAATAAGGTACAAATCGGTTATAACCTGATATAGCTGCTATATAAAGCGATGTGGGACCTTGAGTTTTTGAGCCTCTAGAGGGCGCAATTCTTATCCGATTGGAATGAAATTTTGCACGACGTGTGTTGTTATGATATCCAATAACTGTACCAAGTATGGTCCAAATCGGTTGATAACCTGATATAGCTGCCATATAAGCCGATTTGGGGTCTTGACTTCTTGAGCCTTTACAGGGAGAAATTCCTATCCGATTTGGCTGAAATATTGCATGACTTGTTTTGGTGTGACTTTCAAGAATACTGCTAAGGATAGTTCAAATCGGTCCATAACCTGATATAGACCCCGATCTGGGGTCTTGACTTCTTGAGCCACTAGAGGGCACAATTATTATCAGATTTGGCTGAATTTTAGCATGAGGTGTTTTGTTGTGACTTTCAACAGTTGTGCTAAGTATGGTTCAAAAAGGTCCATAAACTGGTTTAGCTGCCATATAAACCGATCAGGGGTCTTGACTTCTTGAGCCTTTACAGGGAGCAATTCCTATCCGATTTGGCTGAAATATAGCATGACGTATTTTGTTGTGACTTTCAAGAATACTGCTAAGGATAGTTCAAATCGGTCCATAACCTGATATAGACTCCGATCTGAGGTCTTGACTTCTTGAGCCACTAGAGGACACAATTCTTATCCGATTTGGCTGAAATTTTGCATGAAGTGTTTTATTATGACTTTCAACAACTGAACGAAGTATGGTTAAAATCGGTCCATAACCTGATATAGCTGCCATACAAACCGATCTGGGATATTTACTTCTTGAACCTCTAGAGGCGCATTTCTTATTCGATTGGAATGAAAATTTGCATGAGGTGTTTTGTTGTGACTTTCAACAACTCTGCTTAGAATGGTTCAAATCTGTATATAACCTGGTATAGTATGGTTCAAAAAGGTCCATAACCTGGACCATATAAACCGATCCGGGATCTTGACTTCTTGAGCCCCTAGAGGGCGCAATTCTTATCCGATGGGAATGAAATTTTCCACGAAGTGTTTTGTTATGGTATCCAACATCTGCGCTAAGTATGGTTCAAATTGGTCCATAACCTCATATAGCTGCCATATAAACCGATCTTGGGTCTTGACTTTTTGATCCTCTAGAGGGCGCAATTCTTATCCGATTGGAATGAAATTTTGCACTACGTGTTTTTAAGTGACTTTCAACAACTGTGCTAAATTAGGTTAAAATCGGTGCATAACCTGATATAGCTGCCATATAAACCGATCTGGGATCTTGACTTCTTGAGCCTCTAAAGGGCGCATTTCTTATCCGATTTAGCTGAAATTCAGCTTGAGGTGTTTTATTATGACTTTCAACAACTGTGCTAAGTATGGTTCAAATCGGTCTATAACCTGATATGGCTGCCTTATAAACCGGAGTCTTGGGTCTTGACCTCACGAGCCTCTAAAAGGCGCAATTAATATCCGCTTTGGCTGAAATTTTGTACAACGGCTTCTCTCATGACCTTCAACATACGTGTCGGTTTATAGTCTAATACCGCTCCCCTGTGGATGCCACCGTAGCGCAGAGGTTAGCATGTCTGCCTATGATGCTGAACGCCTGGGTTCGAATCCTGGCGAGACCATCAGAAAAAAACTTTCAGCGGTGGTTTTCCCCTTCTAATGCTGGCAACATATGTGAGGTACTATGCTATGTAAAACTTCTCTCCAAAGAGGTGTCGTTCTGCGGCACGCCGTTCGAATTCGGCTATAAAAGGGAGGCCTCTTATCATTGAGCCTAAACTTGAATCGGACTGCACTCATTGATATGTGAGAAGTTTGCCCCTGTTCCTTAGTGGATGTTCATGGGCAAAAATTTGAAATTTTTTTTACAGCTCCCCTATGCCTCTTTATATACCGGGAAAAGAGCTCGACAAAAGCGATCCATGGCGGAGTGTATATAAGATTCGATTCGAACTTAGTACGCTTTTACTTGTTATTGAATATTTTGACGAAGTTGGGTTTCCATGAAATATGTAGTCAGAGGCCACCTTAGCGCTGAGGTCAGCATGTCCGCCTATGATGCTGAACGCCTAGGTTCGAATCCTGGCAGAAATAAAAGAAAATTTTTCATCGGTGGTTATCGCCTCCTAATGCTGGGAACATTTGTGGGCTATTTTGCTATGTAAAAACTTCCCCGCAAAAAGGTGTCGCTCTGCGGCACGCCTTTCGGACTCGGCTATAAAAAGGAGGTTGAGAAGTTTGCCGCAGTTCGTTAAGGAAATGTTCATGGGCAAATTTGCATTTGCATGTAACCGTTTTAGGTCTTTTTGGCATCGGATCTCTTAAGAAGGTTTTATAGCTCATCCCGCAGTCGTTGTTGCCCTTTCAAGGCTACTCGAAACTACTTTATCCTAAAGCGCTCTTTTGTCAAACGCATTCTTATGCCGCATTAATGCCATTTTTTGCTATGTAATAAAAATCAAAAACAAAAAAGCCAACTTGAAAATTTAACTCTGAAACTTACATTTGCTTTGCTTTGAAGCCTTAAGTGCCGCTTATTAATAGAAATATTCAATATTTGTCAAGTGGGGGAATTCAGGGCGTTTTTTTTTTCTTTTCTTCAACTATTTTCGAACTCATATAACACATGAACAACAACAACTACAATAAAATGGAAATAAAAACGATATTCAAAGACTTGTGTTGAACTGCTTGCTGGCGGCAAAGATCAATACCAACATTGTGGGCATTGTGTATCGCTGTCAATAGAGGAGGAGCGATTTTTAAGTTTTAAGGCTTTTTGGCCACTTGGCTCGAAGCGGGCTAAGCTGATCTCTCCAAAGTACAAGCTGTTATGTTATTTTATTGTGTCGAATAATTTGCATACAGATTGATTTCTTCGACATTTATGTTGTGAGCTGTCCGCATTGTTTGTAACGCAACGTCGCAACATAGCAAACATAAATCGCCGAACTATGTGTGTGCTTATGTGAGGTATTTTGGTTTTTTCTTCATAAACTTACTAATCACAAAGTTATAGAAATTAATCTGGAGTGTATGGAGTATGGAGTATGGAATGCGTTGTCATAGTCGTTTAGATATGTTGTCCCTCCAAGTTAGTGGGAATTAGGCTTAGGGCATTTATTGTCCATGGAATTTGAAAATATTATACACTTGACCTTACTTTAAGTTAGATATTAAGGTTTGTAGACTTATTTTTATGTAGATGTTGAAAGGTTTAGTGGAGTTAATTAATGGGTATTAAAATTCTGTTGTAATGCTCTTAATTCCTGCTGCTAAGTAGGACAAGTTAGGAATTTAAGATCAAGATGACTTTCTACACTTGATTTTAAATCCTATTTGTAATTATCCCCTTCTGCATGAGCCGTGACTAATGCGCAACATTATGCCAATATCGGTATATACGTAGCCAATATCGGCATATACGTAGCCATAACCCTCACTTGACATTGATATTCTCTGCCAACGCAGATGGATCAATTGACTATGCGAACTTTCGTGAAGATTCGAAGATTCTTCGAACTTTCGTGAAGATTCGAGCTTTTCAACCAGGTAGTATCAGTGTACTATATAGTTTATAATTGGGTGTAATTTTTGGCAGGTGTGACAATCGTATTTATGACATATGTAGGAGGTTTTGACCAAGAAACCATGGGCTTAAAAACGCAAACGAGCTTATGAATTTTTTCTACAATTAAAAAGGCATTTATCTTGGCCGGGCAGAAAATACTATAACGTGACGGACCATGGCTAGATGAGACGATTAACCCATTAACGCCTGACCCTTGATTCCCTTGTCCAATTTTGATGAAAATTATATGTTCATTATTATGGGATTTGATGTAGAAATTTTTATTAATTTCGTCATTCCGTTTGCAATATCTCGAAATATTCGTCTAAGACCCCACAAGGTATACATATTTTTGATTGTCATGAAATTTTAAATCCGTCCGTCAGTACGTCTGTCTGCTGAAAGCACACAAACTTTCGCTTGAAATTTTGCACAAATACTTCTTGAAGGTGTAGGTCAGATGGGATTTTTAAGGAGCCTAATCAGTGGTGTACGTGGTATTTTGATGTCATTTCCACAATTGTGCTAAGTTTGGTTCAAATCGGTTTATAACCTGATATAGCTGCCATTAAACCATCGGGCTCTATTACAGCTATATCTCTATAGTCTGATCTGATGCATATTTTGGTTGGATGTCGGCAGGCTTAAAACAGCTCACTATTTCAAATTTCATCGAAATGGGTTATTAATAAATCTTTTATCAATCTTTTTTTTATCGATCTATTGGGTTGCCCAAAAATGCGGATTTTTCAAAAGAAAGTAAATGCATTTTTAATAAAACTTAGAATGAACTTTAATCAAATATACTTTTTTATACTGTTTTTCTAAAGCAAGCTAAAAGTAACAGCTGATAACTGACAGAAGAAAGAATGCAATTACAGAGTCACAAGCTGTGAAAAAATTTGTCAACGCCGACTATATGAAAAATCCGCAATTACTTTTTGGGCAAGCCAATGTATGACAGCTATAACTAAATATAATGGAATCTAAACCATATTATGATCATATGTCAGTAGGCTTTAAATAACTCAACCCCCTATCCTATGTTTGTAGCTATGAAAACAATTTCAAGTTTTTTTTGCCTATTAGGGCGAAGATCATTAAATTTCACAATTTTTGTTTATTTGCTCTTTCGAGACGGAGATTTTCGTTTCAAAATGGAAAACGAAAGCCTGAAATCACAACGCACACCAACCACTATGGGACGCGTTTCGTCTTTAATTAGAAGACTTTCATCCATATAAGTACGCTGATAAGTTGCATTTGTACCGTATTTATTGCAAAAACGCCTCTATGATACAAATACCTCAACAACAAAGCTCGACAACCCTGCCTATTGGCAGTACTTTTCCCAATGCATGCGTAATGACAGATTTTTTGTCTGCAACAATTGAACTACTTGCATGGTAGCATATGATTTAGTGCATCTGCTGGACGTTGTATTGATGGCTTCGAACGCTAGACAACAACTTTCTCTGTTGCTCCATGTGCCCAGGTTCGAAAAAAAAATCATTTTCTTAATATTTAATGAACATTTAGCGAAGGAAAGTGAATTGTAATGACTTGGACATAAAATCGCATCTGCTGTTAAAAGAAGTAGGCTTATCGCCATAAATTAATTTATTTAATATAAAAACCTTCATATGCAACAAGTCACATAAAAGGTGTCCAAAAATCTCACACCTAAGAATTTTGAGAACATTTTTCGTTTGATTTGTTTGGATATAAAAGATTCCGACTTTCGACAAGCCAATTTTCCCAAACCAGAGATTAAATATTAAAAAAATTTGTTTTATATATGACAGCTATATCCAAACTGAGCCAGATAAAGGCCAAATTAAGGAAGGATGTCTTTTTTTGGATCGACCTATATGGCGGCTATATCGAAATTGAGACCAATGTGGAACAAATTAAAGAAGCATGTCGAGTGGCCTAACCCAACTCAATGTCATAAATTTCAGTAAAATCGGATAATAAACGTGGCTTTTATGGGTCTAAGACCTTAAATCGACAGATCGGTCTATATGGGAGCTATATCAAGATATAATCCGATATAGCCCATCTTCGAACTTAACCTGCCTATAGACATAAAAGAAAATGTGCAAAGTTTCAGCTCAATATTACTATTTTTAAAAACTGTAGCGTGATTTTAACAGCTAGTTGGACGGACCGACATACAGACGGATATGATTTAACCGTCTCGAATTTTTAGAACAATCAAATTTTTTGCCTGTGTTCATGTTCTTATATATAACAAGTAAAAAGGCGTCAAGTTCGGCCGGGCCGAACTTTGGATACCCACCACCTCGGCTATATATGTAAACCACCTTTCGTCAAAATCCGGTGCAAAACTCATAACTTATGTCCCATAGCAGAAATATGTGGAGGGGCTTAACTTAACTTTTTGTCCCAAATTTCGGCAACATCGGACAATAAATGCGCTTTTGATGGCCCCAAAACCTAAAACCGAGAGATCGGTCTATATGGCAGCTATATCCAAATCTGCACCGATCACTGCGATAATGCAGAAGTATATCAAGGGGCTTAACTTAACTCACTGTCCCAAATTTCGGCGACATCGGACAATAAATGCGTGTTTTATGGTCCTAAGACCCCAAATCGGAGGATCGGTCTATATGGCAGCTATATCTAAATCTGGGCCGATCTGAGCCAAATTCGGAGGGCCTAAGACAACGCACTGTCCCAAATTTCAGCAAAATCGAATAATAAATGTAGCTTTTATGGGCATGTAACCCTAAATCGGAGGATCGGTCTACATGGCAGCTATATCCAAATGTGAACCGATCTGAGCCAAATCGACGAAGGACGTTGTAGGGCCTAACACAACTCACTGTCTCAAATCATAGCAAAATCGGCTAATAAATGTGGCTTTTATGGGCCTAAGACCTTAAATTTGAGGATCGGTCTATATGGCAGCTATATCCAAATCTGAACCGATCTGAGCCATATTGACGGAGGATGTCGAATGGCCTAACACAACTCACTGTCCCAAATTTCAGCAAAATCGGATAATAAATGTGGCTTTTATGAGCTTAAGACCCCAAATCGGAGGATCGGTCTATATGGCAGCTATATCCAAATCTAGACCGATCTGAGCCAAATTGACGGAGAATATCGAAGGCTCTAACACAATTCACTGTCCCAAATTTCAGCAAAATCGGATAATAAATGTGGCTTTTATGGGCCTATAACCCTCAATCGGAGGATCAGTCTATATGGCAGCTATATCCAAATCTAGACCGATCTGAGCCAAATTGACGGAGGAAGTCGAAGGGCCTTAGACAACTCACTGTCCCAAATTTCAGCAAAATCGGATAATAAATGTGACTTTTGTGGGTCCAAAACCCTAAATCGAAGGATCGGTCTATATGGCAGCTATATCCAACCCTGGACCGATCTGGGTCAAATTGAAGATAGATGTCGGAGGGCCTAACGCAACTCACTGTCTCAAATTTCAGCAAAATCGGATAATAAATGTGGCTTTTATGGGGCCAAGACCCTAAATCGGAGGATCGGTCTATATGGCAGCTATATCCAACTCTGAACCAATCTTGGTCAAATTAAAGAAGGATGTTGGAGGGCCTAACACAACTCACTGTCCCAAATTTCGTCAAAATTGGATAATAAATGTGGCTTTAATGGGCCTAAGACCCTAAATCGGCTGATCGGTCTATATGGGGGCTATATCAAGATATAGTCCGATATAGCCCATCTTCGAACTTAAGCTGTTTATAGACAAAGAAAGAATCTCTGCAAAGTTTCAGCTCAATATCTCTATTTTTAATGACTGTAGCGTGATTTCAACAGACAGACGGACGGACATGTCTAGATCGTCTTAGATTTTTACGCTGATCAAGAATATCTATGCTTTATAGGGTCGGAAATGGATATTTCGATGTGTTGCAAACGGAATGACAAAATGAATATACCCCCATCCTTCGGTGGTGGGTATAAAAATCAATTTGTGTTTGTGTGTAGGTTTGATTGTTTGTTTTCTTTGTGTTCCTTATAGACTCAGAATCGGCTGCACCGATTTTCTTCAAATTTTCACTGATAGTGCATAATGATCCCGTGGTGAAAATAGGGTACTACATTCTTTTATATCTGATGGGGGAGCCGACCCTCTCCCTTACCCAAATTTTCAGAAACGCCTGATCTCGGAGATGGGTGGTGCAATTTAAGCGAAATATTGTGTGAAAATTTGGTATTACATTTTTTGATATCTGAAGGGGGAGCGGACCCTCCCCCTCACCTTAATTTTCAGAAACGCCGGATCTCCGAGATGGGTGGTGCGATTTAAGCGAATTTTCTCTCTTCGTGTGCCCTCTTACAGTAACCTAAAAAAAAACTTGGTACTCAAATTGCGGATGGGGTACCTAGGAGGGGCGCCCCACCCCAAAACCTATCAAACATATATTTAGACCAATCTCGACAATATGGGACTCAAATGAAAGGTATTTCAGATAAGAAAACGCATCTGATATCCAATTGTCGAACCAATAGTAAATAAAAAAAAATAAATAAAAAAATGAAAGGTATTTGCGAGTAAAATACGATATCCAAATTCGGGACAACATTTCTGGGGGCCCACCCCCTCCCCAAAACACCAACCAAACAGGACTTATTTACTGACCATGGCAATATGGGGCTTAAATAAAAGGTATTTGAGTGTAGAATACGAATGTGATATCTTCGTGTGGGACCAAGTGTTTGGTGGGCCGCCCATCCCCGAGAAAATAGCCCAAAGGGGACAAATTTACGACCATAGCAATATGGGGCTCAAATGAAAGGTTTTTGGGAGTAAAGCAGTAATCTGATATCAATATTCGGGAAAAGTGTCCCACACCCACACACCACCCAAATAGGAAGTATTTGCTGGCTATTGCAATATGAGGCTCAAATAAGAGGATTTTTTGAGTAGAACACGAATCCGATATATATTTTCAAGGCCAATTCACTGAGTGGCAGCCCATCTCCCAAAATACCCCCCAAACCAGTCATTTTTGCCGACTATGGAAAAATGGAGCTCAAATGAAGGATATTTGGGAGTAGATCATGAACCTGACATCAACATTCGGGACCAACTGTCTAGGGAAAGTCCCACCACCATAACAACCCCAAGTAGGACGTATTTGCTCACCAAGACAATTTGAATCTTCCAGACAGTGGAACTCGATATTCATAGTTTTTAGGGTCCATACTCCAAACCGGACATATTTACTGGCTTTTTCAATAAGGGGTTTAAGTGTATGGTATTTGAGATTAGAAAACGAATTTGATATCCAATTTTGAGGCCAATGGCAATATGGGGTTCAAATATATGAGAATAGAGCACAATCAGCAATTTCTTACTGACCAATATGGGGGTCAAATAAAGGTATTTGGGAGTAGAATACGAATTTGATATGCAAATGTAGGACCATGTATTTTAGGCATCCACCTTTCCCAAAAAAAAAAAACACCTCCCAAGGGTAAAAATTTTTCGGCCATGTCAATATGTGGCTCAAATGAAAGGTATTTGAGTTTGGAAAATGAATTTGATAACCAATTTTGGGACCATGTTTTTGGGGGACGCCTCATCCCATAAACTGCCCTCAAAACCAATTGCAATATGGGGTTTAAAAAAAATGGTAGAGCTCTTTAGAGCCGGTCCCGGTCCAGCTAGTCCTATATAAAAGATATACTTTTCTTTTCCTTTGGAATCAATTTTGCATTTAGCCCACTTGCCTATGAAATATATTGTCCTACGCCACTCTATCCAGAAACAATGTTAAAACTATTTAAACGATTATGGAAAATATTGTGGCAACATCACTTCAAAAAACTATTTCAAATTACACTTTTTTCCAACAAATATGCCAACACACAATTACAACAAAAACAAAGAAAACCAATTCAAGAAAAGAAATTTTGAGATTTACGTTATTGTTGAAACAAAGTCTAATTTTCGTTATGATTGAAATGAGCCACTCAAAATTTACGATATGATTGCTCGCCAAGTGGTGGAGTGATAGAGCCCATATGCATTTCAAATGTGTCGATGATGATAATTTCAGTAGAGTTGGGTCGTTTGGCTGTTTTTAAGGTCTACCAATAAATTATGACAATGATCATGAGGAGCAAATGAAGGAATTGCCGCCATACACATGGGCAGGCTAGCAAGCAGGCGGGGCTGTATGTATGTCTGCTTGGCAGTTAGGCCGGCCCCCATATCACTTCACTCAATGTGTGATTGAGAACATTGTAGCCTGATTCGATTGTTCTTTGTTGTTGATTGGATTTTCGTTTTTTTTTTTTTTTTTTGGCTTTCTTGTCATTCCCCCGCTCCTCAGTCAGGCTTGATTGAAACAGCATTTCTCTTCTCTATCGCTTGAAAAAGAGGAAAATTTAAGACCTTACATATGATTATTTTAATGGTCTTCTACTCCAATGGCTGTGATAAACACTTTACCACACTCGTTGTCGAACGACGAGCACGCATTCATTCGTTTTGGCTTTTAACCAAAATGCCATGCCATGGCAATGATAAGAGTTTGGAAAGAATTTTTCCCAAATTTATGTGACCACAATCGAGTTGGTTTTCATGTTAAAGAGGTCACATATTTTATAGAAGTGAGTGTCAAAGATGTTCGTTCCATTTTCCTCCAAAAAGGGTCATATTTTGAGAATGGCATCTTGGAGACCTCTTGGCATATTATATTCAAATTTATTTTGATCTGTTTTGTTGTTATCTCAGATTTTCATGGTTAATCGGTGTTGATAAAAAAATAAAACAATCACAAAATGTTGTATAGCCTCCACCATAGGTGGGGTTATACTAGTTTCGTAATTCCATTTGTAATATCTCGAAATATTTGTCTAAGACCCTTTAAATTATATATATTCTTGATCGTCATGACATACTAAGTCGAGCTCGCTATGTCCGTCCCTCCGTCTGTTGAAATCACTATAGCAGCAGAACCTGCGAATCTAGAAGACTGAAAATTTGCACAGATACTAACAATAGGCCATAACGGTTCAGGTATGGATATAGCTCCCATATAAAACGATCTCCCCTTTTGAATTCTTGAGCTCCTGGAAGCCAAAATTTTCGCCCGATTTGTCTGCACATAGTGTTTTCTTATTACTTTCAACAACTGTCTTAAGTATTGTTGTGCCAAGTATGGTCAAAATAGGTCAGGAACCTAATGTAGCTCCCATTTTACTTCTTGAGCCCTCATAAGCCAAAATTTTTTCCGATTTGGCATGTGGTGTTGCGTTGTAACTTCCAACAACTGTGCCAAGTACGGTCCAAATCGGTATATAACCTCATATAGCTTCCATATAAACCGATCTCCCGATTTGATTTCTGGAGCCCTTAAAAGCCGCCATTTTTGTCCGAATTGGCTGATATTGTGCATGAGGTGTTCTATTACGACTTCCAACAATTGTCCCAAGTTCGGTCCAAATCAGTCTATAACCTGATATAGCTCCCATATAAATCAGTCTCTTGATTATCCTTGTTCGGTTCCGAGAACCTGTAATTTTTGCTGGTTTGACAGAAGTTTGTTATGTAGAATAAAAATATGCCCCTCAACTAAATGTATTTTGTATAAATTTTTGGAGGCCAACGCAGGGCAGAGGTTAGAATGCCCGGCTATGCCGCCGGACATTCTAACCTCTGCCCAACGGAAACTGAACTTCATTTCCGTTGGGAATAAAGAACGAATTTGATATCTATTTTCAGTGTAAAGTGTCACACTGAAAATGGATATCAAATTCGTTCTTTACTCCCAATGGAAATGAAGTTCAGTTTAGGGGGTGCTTTAGGGCGTACCCCAAAACACGTGGCTCCAAAATTGGATATCAAATTCGTTTTCTACTTTCAAATTCCTTTCATTTGAGTCCCGTATTGCCCGGTTGCCGCCCCAGCCCCAAAACACCCTCCAAAAGGTTCATATTTACCGGCCATGGCAATATGGGGCTGAAATTAAAGGAATTTGGAAGTGCAGCACGAATTTGATATCCATTTTTGAGTCGTAATGCCTGAGGTGCCATCCCTCCCCTTAAAAGGACTTTTCATTACCCTAATTTTTAATAACACCAGGAACCGAGCAGGGGCAAACTTCTCACACTTCAACGAGTGCTTTCCGATTCAAGTTTAAACTCAACGATAAGGGACCTTTTTCTATAGCCGAGTCGGAACGGCGTCCCGCAGGGCGACACTTCTTTGGGGAAAATTTTTTAAATGACCATGGCATTGTATCTCGCATATGTCGCCAACCACAGCTTAGTTCGATGTTCTCGCCAGGATTTGAACGCGTTCAGCGTCATGTCTACAATGGCACGAATTCAATATCCGCATTCAGGGCGGAGTGTCCCCACCCTAAAAATATATCAGAAAGTTAAAGAAGGCACAGCGGAGCGGGGCCGATTGTGTGTTATAAAAAAAATTACACGTTTTACGCTTGAATAGTTCATACAATCGCATATTTTCCGCCTGAATCGTTAACCCATTAAAAATCTAAAAAAACTTAAACATTTTTTTGGAGCTTGCTCTTATTATTTATATTTTCTATGACACCAGAAAACTTTATTATTTCACTTCAGTTACTATTTGAGTTATTTATACCTCCATAATTGAGATTTTATTCGATTTTATATGGAAAAAATGTCCAAAAACAAGCGAAGCTTGCCACACTACTTAACAGCTAGAGTATTTTATGGGTTTTATGCAAAAACCACATTTCACACTTCTTCCAGGTGACCCAGTTTAATGGCCAAAAATTGCAAATGAGAAATTTTTTAAAATTTTGCAAAAATTCCAAAATTTCAGCTGGAAAATAAACAAACCTTAAAGAGAAATTAACCAAAATTAATTTATGATAAAATATGTGCGATGATCTTAGATGGACATATGGAATTCAAAGCCGCCATCATCTCATCTGTGTGATAGCTACAAATCTTTGTCACGCGGTCACTGAACAAAAACTGCAGAGAGAAAAATTAACAAAAAAAACCAATTTTAAATGTAAATAAAAATAATTATTCCTTATAGAAAAATTTGTATAACTAACACATTTTTTGTTTGTTTCGTATTTGGTTTTTTTTTTTCTATACAAAATTATATTAAAATATTCATCATTAGCTTTGGGGGGGGGGGGTAAGGGAGGCTCTTTGTTGATCCAGGTGCTGAAACTCTGGGGTATCTTTTGTCTTATTTTTACTGGCTGTAGAGAAGATGTTTAATTTTTTACCAGCGCATAAATTGACCACAAATTGACCACTCTTTTTTTAAAACAAATCCTAAATTCTTTTATTTTTAGTCTTCGTTTTTTTATTTTTGTTATTGCTTTGCCATAGACGTCTCTTGCCTAGCAGGGAGGCCGCTATGCGTTGATTTGTAGAATTAATGATGGCAATGGCGCAATGGCTGCGGTACCAGCTCACCCCAGAACAACAACAACAGCCAATAGCCTCTTTAAGCCCCCCAAAAGTCGTAAAGCCGACATCGATGGGCTACTGATGACTGCGACTGATGATAATACCTCGAAAGCCATAAAACTAATAATCATAATGATTATTGGCATCGTAAAAAATAACATCAGCCATCATTATTGCCAGTGACAAAAGTCAAAATTGTCAAATTAAATGACCGACAGTCGCAAAGAGTGGGGCAGACAAACACGGATGGAGTCACAGCAGCAGCCACTAGGCATAGGTGTTTTGTGAAGCCCGAAACTGAATCTTTTCTCTCTGTAAACTTATTGAAATGTACGAATATAATTAACAAAAATATTTAAATAACAAAAAAAAGAACTTCAAAACGGTATGATTTCTTCTCTTCACTTCAGCCAGACTTTTATGACAGCGCAACAAATCAAAGCGATACATTTCAATAATCCTTAATTAGGAAGCCAAACAATGTCGGCACTTGACACAATGTCATGAACATTGTTTTGGGAACAATACTTGGATGGATCTAAGCTCTTAAATCTCTAGACAAAGTCGCATTCCTATTTAATGATCCATTGGGGATCCAAAAAACTGCCTGGAAATTACAGCGGCAGTCTGAAATCAGACTCTTTAAGAGAATTTGTGTCCACTGTGCTGCTAAAGTAGTCATATACCAAAACCCTCAGTTGGAAGTCGAACCCACTACACCGGATGGAATTATTTCACCACTGCTGAGGATTCTTGTGGTCGATGAGATTATTTGTTGAACTCAGAGTCTGCGCACTTGCTGAGAACTTGATCGGCGGACATGTCGTTAAGCCGACATCGATGGGCCATTCGTCGCATTGGCCACTGCCTCGATGACTGAGTTGGTTTTTTCGAGTGGAAAGAAGGAGCCTGATATCAGCCTCCCGAAAATGGAATGGATAAAAAGGAAGCCTTTATATTTACCGATTGACCTATACATCAGAGAACCGGCATAGAGGACCCTGTTCAACGGGGAAGTGGCAAACCTGCAAAATGACTACTTAACAAATAACAAGTAAAAGCGTGCTAAGTTCGACCGGGCCGAATCTTATTCAGACCCCTTATAGGCAGATCGGTCTATATGGCAGCTATATCTAAATACAGTCCGATCCGAACCCTATTTAGGTCGGGTGTCAGGAGGCTAAAAATAACTCACTGTTTCAAATTTTAGCGAAATATGTTAAAATATAAAGCTTTTATGGGCTTCAGACTCTTTATCACCAGATCGGTCTATATGAAAGCCATATCATAGTCCGATCTGTACCATATTTAGGTCAGATGATGGGAAGTCTTAACCTACTCACTGTTTCAAATTTCAGCGAAATCGGGTAATAAATAAAGCTTTTATTGGCTTCAGACCCCTTATCGGCAGATCGGTCAATTCGGCAGCTATCTTCTCTTCTTCTTATATATAACAAGTAAGAGCGTGACAAGTTCGGCCTGGCCGAATATTATATACCCTCCACCATGGATCGCATCTGTCGAGTTCTTTGCGCAGTAATTCTTTTTAGGAAAACAAAGAATAATGAATATGGACGGAGAAGGAGGAGGAGCTATATCAAGTTATAGTCCGATTAGGGGCTCAGGAAGCAAAATCGGGAGATTGGTTCATATGAGAGCACACGTATGTTCAAGGCCATAGGAGAAGCTGTTGTACAAAATCTGTGCCAAATCGGACGAGAATTGGGCTCTCTAGAGGCTCAAGAATTCAAGATCCCAGATCGGTTTATATGGCGGCTATATCGGGGTATGGACCGATTTGGACCACACTTCGCATAAATGTTGGAAGTGATATCAAAACACTATGTGCGAAATTTCAGTCAAATCGGACGAGAATTACGCCTTCTAAAAGCTCAAGAAATCAAGACCCAAATTCGGTTTATATAGCAGCTATATCAGGTTATTGACCGATTTGAACCATACTTCGTACAGTTGTTGGAGCTGATACCAAAACACTATGTGCAAAATTTCGGTCAAATCGGATAAGAATTGCGCCCTCTAGAGGCTCAAGAAGTCAAAACCGACGATCGGTTTATATGACAGCTATATCCGGTTATGGACCGATTTGAACCATACTTGGCACAGTTGTTGGATATAATAACGAAACACGTCGTGCAAAATTTCATTTCAATAGGATAAGAATTGCGCACTCTAGAGGCTCAAGAAGTCAAGACCCAAGATCGGTTTATATGGCAGCTATATCAAAACATGGATCGATATGGCCCATTTGCAATACCAACCGACCTACACTAATAAGAAGTATTTGTGCAAAATTTCAAGCGGCTAGCTTTACTCCTTCGGAAGTTAGCGTGCTTTCGACAGACAGACGGACGGACGGAGGGACGGACATGGCTAGATCGACATAAAATGTCGCGACGATCAAGAATATATATACTTTATGGGGTCTCAGACGAATATTTCGAGTAGTTACAATCAGAATGACGAAATTAGTATACCCCTCGTCTTATGGTGGAGGGTAAAATAAATATATAAATGAGTCTTAACATTCATCAACTTAATGCAGTAAAATGTTTCCAAAGTCTGGTTTAAATGTTGCAGAGTTACTTAGTAATTGCAGATCATTAGGAAGAGAATTCCAGAGACGTACAGCGAATATGAACATATGCCATTCAGAAACAAGCCTCCGATACATTTTGGGAATATTTTTTTTACCTCTAGTAGATATGGCAAAATGAATAAATCCATACTGATATTGTGGTGCCTGCGTGTAGATCAGTTTATGCAGGAAAGTAGGCGATCTCAGGTGCAACAAGTGCTGTAAGGAGACGCCATACACGGATAAAGAGTATTCAGAGATGGAATCGCGCCGTCTCAATTGAAATACATAACGAGTAACGCTATTGAAAAAAGGTGTTTAGCTTACGTCTACTTAGCGAGTCGCAATTAGCAAACAACTCAGAGCCATAGAGAATGCCAGGAACAAGATAAGTCTTCGCCAAGAGAGACCTAACCCCCCGCGGAGTAACCGACTAATGGCCCAGAGAGCACGCAATTTTGAATATCCCTGACCAATGACAGAGTCGATATGATTACTCCAAGTCAGAGTGCTGTTAATAACCACGCCCAAGTTCTTTGCATGAGAAACGATTTCCAATCTAGAGTCGTTAATGAATATACCGACATTACATGAAAAACGAGACAGCCAGTTTCTGATAACCACACACTTGGACTTTACAGGGTTGAGACACAGGCCATTGGCTTTCGCCCACGTGCTGAGTCTTGACAGATCATGATTAAGCAGACGTATTGGGTTGCCTAAAAAGTAATTGCGGATTTTTTAAAAGAAAGTAAATGCATTTTTAATAAAACTTAGAATGAACTTTAATCAAATATATAATTGAAATTTTGTTCGATAACCTTTTGCCATCTTCCTGGTAAATTTAGTATTCCACGCTCATAGAACTTCTGGCCTTTATCTGCAAAAAACTGAACCAAGTGCGATTTTTTAGTTTTACCATTTAAGGAGTTCTGCAAAGATCGAAATAAATGGTAGTCTGATGGTGCAAGGTCAGGGCTATATGGTGGATGCATCAAAAGTTCCCAGCCAAGCTCACTCAGTTTTTGGCGAGTGACCAAAGATGTGTGCGGTCTAGCGTTGTCCTGGTGGAATATGACACCTTTACGATTGACCAATTCTGGTCGCTTCTCCTTGATGGCTGTATTCAATTTGTCCAATTGTTGACAGTAAACATCCGAATTAATCGTTTGGTTCCTTGGAAGCAGCTCAAAATATACCACACCCTTCCAATCCCACCAAACAGACAGCATAACCTTCTTTTGGTGGATATCAGCCTTTGAAGTGGTTTGAGCTGGTTCACCATGCTTGGACCATCATCGTTTTCGACTAACGTTGTTGTAAACAATCCATTTTTCATCTCCAGTTATGATTCGTTTTAAAAACGGATCGAATTCACTGCGTTTAAGGTGCATATCACAAGCGTTGATTCGGTTTGTTAAATGAATTTCTTTCAATACATGTGGTACCCATATTAAAATTGACGCCAAACAAACAAATGTAAACAAAATTTCGCGCACTTTTTTTCTAAAGCAAGCTAAAAGTAACAGCTGATAACTGACAGAAGAAAGTATGCAATTACAGAGTCACAAGCCGTTGAAAAAATTTGTCAACGCCGACTATATTACTACTGTATTACCGACAATTACTTTTTGGGCAACCCAATATGTTTTCAGCCATCTCATACCCTGGACTGCCGATATATATTTGTACCTCGTCAGCGTACATATGTACTTCGCAATAAGACAATTGACTCGCCAAGTCGTTACTGTACAATGAAAAGAAAAGAGGACCCAGAATTGATCCCTGAGGAACACCTTTTAAAACAAGCGGAGGTGCCGATAGAGAAGACTTATAACTGACGGACTGAGTGCGGTGTGACAGGTACGATAAAATAAGACGAACGGACGTAGAAGAAAAATTTTAAAGATGTCTCATCTTATCACATAACAAGGAATGATCCACAGTGTCAAATGCCTTAGAATGGTCAAGAAGAACAAGGAAATTTATCTTGTCATTCTCCAAATTGACCCTGACCCTTTCCGTGACCTCTGCCTAGGCAGTTACGCAGCTGTTGTTAGGTCGAAACCCGGACTGTCTCACATATAACAAAGAGTTCTCGTTGACAAAAGACGACATTTGCAAATACAATAATTTCTCAAAAACCTTTGACAAGTAACAAAGAATCGCAACTGGTCTATATTCCTTGGAATTTTTAGGAAGCGGGATGACTTTGGCATGTTTCCACGCTAATGGAAAGTAACTCGTGGTCAATATCCTATTGAAAACATAGGTTACATGAGGAATAATAAGCGGGAGCAAGATTCTTACAAATCTAGGATCAATGCCATCAGATTTGTTGAACATCTATTAGTATCTTTCCCAATTCCTATGTCTTGAATAACCTTCCTTCTTGTGGTCGATGAGATAATTTAATTTCAAAATATAGTCCGATCTGTACCATGTTTAGGTCGGATGCTGGGAAGTCTTTACCTACTCACTGTTTCAAATTTTAGCGAAATCGGGTAATAAATAAAGCTTTTATTGGCTTCGGACCCCTTATCGGCAGAGCGGTCAATATGGCAGCTATATCTCAACCATATTTAGGTCGGGTGTCAGAAGGCTAAAAATAACTCACATTTTCAAATTTCAGCGAAATCGGATAAAACATAATTTTTTTTATGGCCTTCAGACCCTTTATCAGGAGATCGGTCTGCATGACAGCTATATCTAAATATAGTCCGATCAGTACCATATTTAGTTCGAATGTTGAGAGGCTTAAAACTGCGCACTATTCCAAATTTCAGCGTAATCGAATAAAAAATAAATCTTTTATGACCTTCAGACCCTTTATCGGGAAATCGATCTATACGGCAGCTATATCTAAATATAGTCCGATGTGAACCATATTTAGGTCAGATATCGGGAGGCTTAAAATAACCTGCTGATTTAAATTTCAGCGAAATCAGACACAAATAAAGCTTTTATGTCCTGCAGACCTTTTATCAGGAGATCGTTCTATATGGCAGCTACATCTAAATAAAGTCCGATCTGTACCGTATTTGGGTCAGTTGTCAGGAAGCTTAAAATAGCCCACTGTTTTAAATTTCAACGAAATCGGGTAATAAATAAAGCTTTTATGGCCTTCAGACCCTTTATCGGGAGATCGGTCTATATGTTAGTTATATCTAAAAATAATCCGATCTGAACCATATTTGGGTCATATGTCAGGCGGCTTGAGATAACCCACTTTTTTAAATTTCAGCGAAATCGGGTAATAAATAAAGCTTTTATTGTCTTCAGACCCCTTATCGGCAGATCGGTCAAAATGGCAGCTATATCTAAATACGGTCCTATCTCAACCATATTTAGGTCAGATATCGGGAGGCTTAAAATAACCTACTGTTTTAAATTTCAGCGAAGTCGGGTAATAAATAAAGCTGTCATGGCCTTTAGACCCTTTATCGCCAGATCGGTCTATATGATAGTTATATCTAAATATAGTCCTATCTGAACCATATTTGGGTCAGTTGTTGGGAAGCCTTAAGCTACTCACTGTTTCAAATTGCAGCAAAATTGTTTGAAAAATAAAGTTTTTAAGGGCATTAGACCCTTTATCGGAAAATCGGTCTAAATAGCAGCTATATCCAAATATAGGCCGATTTAGCCCGTTCAAGAACTTAACCAGCGTGCATCAAAAAGACGTATCTGTGCCAAATTTCAGCTCAATATCTCAATTTTTGAAAGCTCTAGAGTGATTACAACAGACGGACGGACAGACGGACTTCGTTAAATCGTCTTAGAATTTTACGACGATCCGTAATATATATACTTTCTAGGGTCGGAAATTGATATTTCGATGTGTTGCAAGCGGAATGACTAAATGAATATACCCCCTATCCTATGATGGTGATTATAAAAAGTCAGTTGGAAGTCATGAGAGCAATCATTCCACAAGATTTTAGCTCATACGGATCAATGCCGTATGGCCTATTTTCGTTCTTTGACGATAGTGTCGATTGGAAAAATCTCAACCGATTTTCAGACAAAAAATAAATTATCGATAGTGCCATTGAGAGTTTGCCAGCTGTAATGTATACTCACCACTATCGAAAATCTTCCAAAAAATTAAGGAGCACCGCTGGAATTCAACAGCCGGATGCGAACAAACAAAGCTTCTGTTTGACGAACGCTCGCAATCGAACATAAATAGTCTGTTGTCAATGAAAAAGGCACAACTGAGTATGGTTATCGGAATTATGAAAGGACATAATAAGCTAAGTAAATATATCTTTCGTATTGACATTAGAAATGATGACATTTGTCGGTGGTTTCATGACATCAACGCCTCGCAGGACAGCTTTCACTTTCTTTGTCACTGCCCTGCTTTATGTCAAAGTAGAAACCAGTCATTGGATTCTATTAGGCACTGGAAGAACTGAGAAGCGTAAATCGTTGCAGGATCAAGACGTTTGCCTTTTCATTCGAGTGACACCAGATAGTACGTTAGCGGACTGTTGGGTTAGGTTTAAGTGGCAGTGGCCATCAGACTTACTTAGACGTTTTAGTCCATTGTGATACCACAGGAACAGAAGAAGGAAGATGCCTTCTAGTTCCTACCATTGAATCATTCAGATCGCTTTAAAGAGCCCAATAACTTGCGAATGTTCTCATCCGCTAAATGAGAGAGGTTCTCAAAGAAATGAGGACCTAAAGTGGAACTCCTTCTAACTGCTAGTGCGGGACACACACACACACAGAGAAGGTGTTCTATAGTCTCTTCTTCTTCGATTTCCTTACAGCTTCTGCAAAAGTCGTTGCTGGCAACCTTCAGTCTGTCAGCATGTTCTCCGATTAGACAGTGACCTGTCATGACAGACACAATGACTAAGACGTCTGTTCTAGCCAATGACAGCAAACCAGTAGACCTCTTCAAGTCTTGATTAGGCCACATAGTTTTGGAATGCTCACAGCCCCCTCTTTGTGACCATCTATCATTCGTTTTCCTTCGGGCCTGGTCCAGAAAACTTAGCTTATATGTCGCTAGAGGCATACCCACAGATTCCAGTGTCCCTGGAACGTGTAGGGTAGTTCCTAGTCTCGCAAGCTCATCCGCTTTACAATTCCCTGAGATATTTTTGTGGACCGGCACCCAGAACAATTGAATTTTTAACTGTGCAGTCATCTCCTTGAGAGATCTGCGACAGCCGAGGGCGGTTTTTGTGTTCAGAAATACATTCTCCAGGGATTTAGTGGCTGCCTGGCTGTATGAGAAGATATTTATGCCAATCTTCGTTATGAAATTATATCTTAGCCATTCGACCAATTCCTTAATTGCAAGGATCTCTGCTTGATACACCCTGCAGTGGCCGGGTAACCTTTTCGATATAACCAGTTCTAGATCTTTAGAGTACACCCTAAAGCCCACCTGGTCGTTTAGTTTGGAACCATCTGTAAAGAAGTCTATGTAACTTCTGTTACCAGGGATATCGTAGTTCCAATCGATTCTATCAGGAATAGTGATACAGTCATTTTTATCAAAAAGCGGCTCAGGTAGGATGTAATCCACAACACAGTGTCCGTGGCCACAAGACCAATGAGAAAGCTCCCTTAACCTCACTGCAGTGGTCGCTGCAATTTGGGTAGCCACAATGTCTAGAGACATAAGATGTAGCATTAAATTCATTGCATCAGATGGTGTCGTCCTTAGCGCGGCTGTTATGGCCAACAAAAGAAGCCATCCTTTGGATCCGGTTAAGAATTGAGCAGTTGCTGGATTTTTGAAGCGCCGTCCACCAGACCACAACACCATATAGCATTATAGGTCTGAAAACTGCAGTATATAGCTGTCATATATACCGGTATTGCGATTGATGGTCTTCAACCAATATTAGGCCCTTCAATTGCCCAATTTCGCTACTCACTGCTTTAATGGTAATTTTTTCAACAAATTTTATGCAATGGTCTCAATATACATATATATCCGAGTGGGTTCATATCCAAAGTTCGGCCCGTCCGAAATTAATGCGCTTTTACTTGTTTAAAATAAATACAATAACAACTCATAAGCAAACCAAAAACCTACAAAAACTTCTCAAAATTTGAATATATTTGAATAACATCGATTTTGATTAATTTATACTCTCCATGTGCCATGTATGGATTTGCATTAAATCTTCTGCATTTAAATCAACCTGTTACACCTGGTTCACCCTTTATGGAGGTAAAAGATTAATAGCTAAATAAAAGCCAAAATCGATTTAAGATTGTGCTCTGAATTTCTATCTTCGAAATCATTTAAACGATTTACCTGGGCTATAAATTATAAATTTTTGTGAAATGCAACAACTTGGCATAGTTCAAAGCTTGAATTGTTATAGGTTTCGCTTTTTATACCCTCCACCATAGGATGGGGGGTATACTAATTTCGTCATTTTGTTTGCAACACCTCGAAGTATGCGTCTGAGATCCTATAAAGTATATATATTCTTGATCAGCGTAACAATCTAGGACGATCTAGCCATGTCCGTCCGTCTGTCTGTTGAAATCACGATACAGTCTTTAAAAATAGAGACATTGAACTGAAACTTTGCACAGATTCTTTTTTATACCCTCCACCATAATTTCGTCATTCTATTTCTAACACCTCGAAATATGCGTATAAGACCCCATAAAGTATATGGATTCTTGATCATCGTGACATTTTAAGTCGAACTAGCCATGTCCGTCCGTCTGTCTGTCCGTCCATCCGTCCGTCTGTCTGTCGCTAACGCTAACTTTTGAAGGAGTAGAGCTACCCGCTTGAAGTTTTGCACAAATACTTCTTATAGGTGTAGGTCAGATGGGATTGTAAATAGGCCAACTCGATCCATGTTTTAATATAGCTGCCATATAAACCGATCTTGGGTGTTGATTTCTTGACCCCCTAGTGGGCGCTTTTCTCGTCCGATATGACTGAAATTTGGCACTTAGTGTTTCAATATCACTTTCAACAACTGTGCTAAGTATGGTTCAAATCCGTCCATGTTTAGATATAGCTGCCATATACACCGATCTTGGGTCTTGACTTCTTGAGCATTTAGAAAGCGGTATTCGTATCTGATTTGACTGAAATTTTGCAAATAGTGTTTTGATATCACTTCAAACAACTCTGCGAAGTATGGTCCAAATCGGTCCATAACCTGATATAGCTGCCATATAAACCGATCTTGGGTCTTGATTTCTTGAGCCTCTACAGGCCGCAATTCTCTTCCAATTTGACTAAAATTTAGCACATAGTGTTTTGATATCACTTCCAACAACTGTGCGAAGTATGGTTCAAATCGGTCCATAACCTGGTATAGCTGCCATATAAACCGATCTAGGGTGTTGACTTCTTGAGCTTTTAAAAGGCGCAATTCCTATCCGATTTGGCTGTAATTTTGCGTGTGGTGTTTTGGCATCACTTCCTACATCTATGCGAAGTATGGTCTAAATCGGTCCATACCCATATGGTCCAAATCGGTTCATGCCATATAAACCGATCTGAGATCTTGAGTTCTTGAGCCTCTAGAGAGCGCAATTATAATCCGATTTGGCACAGATTTTGTACAAAGGCTTCTCCCATGGCCTTTAACATACGTGTGCAATATGGTCTGAATGGATCTATAGCTTGACACAGCTCCCATATAAACCGATCTCCCGATTTAGCTTCTTGAGCCCCAAATAGGACTATAACTTGATACAGCTCCACCTCCTCCTCCGTCCATATTCATTATTCTTTGTTTGTCTAAAAAGAGATACTGCACAAAGAACTCGACAGATGCGATTCATGGTGGAGTTAAGTTCGAAAATGGGCTATATCGGACTATATCTTGATATAGCCCCCATATAGACCGATCCGCCGATTTAGGGTCTTAGGCCCATAAAAACCACATTTATTATCCGATTTCGCCGAAATATGCAAAAGTGAGTTGTGTAAGGACCTTTGACATCCTTCGTCAATTTGGCCCATACCGGTCAAGATTTGGATATAGTTGCCATATTGACCGATCTCTCGGTTTTAGATTTTGGGGCCATAAAAAGCGCATTTATTATCCGATTTCGATGAAATTTGAAACAGTGAGTAGTGTTATGCCCCTCGATATCTTTCGTCAATTTGGCCCAGATCGATCCAGATTTGGATATAGCTGCCATATAGACCGATCATCCGATTTAGGGTCTTAGGTCCATAAAAGCCACAACTATTATCCGATTTTGCTGAAATTTGGGACAGGGACTTGTCTTAGGCCCTTTGACATCTTTCTTCAATTTGACCCAGATCAGATCAGATTTGGATATAGCTGTTATATAGACCAATCCCTCGATTTAAGGTTTTGAGTCCATAAAAGGCGCTTTTATTGTCCGACAAATGACGCATTTATTGTCCGATGTCGCTGAATTTTGAGACAGTGCGTTGTGTTGAACTCTTGGATATTTTTCTGCAAGTTAGCCTAATTCGGTCCAGATTTGGATATAGCTGCCATATAGACCGATTTAATGTTTTGGGCCCCTAAAAAGCGCATTTATTGTCCTATGTCTCCGAAATTTGGGACAGTGAGTTGTGTTGGGCCGTTCGGCATCCTTCCTCAATTTGACTCAGATCGCTCCAGATTTGGATGTAGCTGCCATATAGTCCGATCTCTCGATTTAATGTTTTGGGTCCATAAAAGGCGCCCCGATTTGAGTGAAATTTGACACAGTGACTTATGTTAGGCTTTCCGACATCCATGTTGTATATGGTTCAGATCGTTTTATTTTTAGATATTGCTGCTGTACTTATTAATATTTGGTCCAAATCGGAACATATTTCGATATAACTGCTATGGGACATAAGGTTTGCAATTTTCACCGAATTTTGATGAAAAGTGGTTTACATATATACCCGAGGTGGTGGGTATCCAAAGTTCGGCCCGGCCGAACTTAATTAATTATTAATTACTTGTTTAAATTTAAATTTTATTAAACCGTGTGCGAGAGACAAAATTTGATTTAAAAGTTGTTTGAAAGATGGGTCGCGAGTCTGTTTTATATCACCATCATTTGTTGTCTGAAATTATATCACTTATTGGGGAGCGAGCTACTGGAGACACTTTGGGGCCCCATTATCCATATGGCCACAATCACACTTGCATTTCGATTGAAATTCTTGGGTGTTATATATGGGCGACAACGATTATGGCTATTTTATTTGACTGAAATGGTCATAAAAGCTAACAATAAAACAAATGAACCAAATGATGCCAGTAAAACAAAATTTGTGGTCGTTGTTTTCTTATTTGGCGGAGACGATGGATGATACACATTAACAGTTTTCTAATTCAAACTTGAAAAATAAAGTAGACTTCAATAAAGGGAAAAGACGCTTAACCACTTGTGGCAAGACTCACTTTCAATGTTATCCCCCAAACATGCTTTGATTTGGAAGTGAGCGCTTAACAAAAAAATTAGAAAAAAATCTTAAATGCTTTTGATAAAAAGCCGGTATCGATTTATTGAGTGTTTGCTTGATTGTCATTAAATATTATAATTATATAAACTGGATGATCGCCGGGTATGATGATAGTAAGATTTAGATTAAACCACCAAAAAATATGTCATCGATTAATTAGTCTCGTTAATTGGCTGCTCTGTGATTTTGCACAACTTTTTGTTTGGGGATTTTTTTGTTTCTTAATTCATTAAATTTATTTAGTATGAAATTGCAATCCAGTTGCTTGATTAATATGTTATTTTTGAAAATTTCGAATGCGTCTAGGAAAATTAAAAACTACAACCTTAATTGTTGAGCATACAATAGGAAACAAATGATACGAGAATATTGGCCAATTTAAACAACTTTGAATGGGAGTCAATGACAGATAATGTCGAAGATTGCAAATTAAGCCAACATAAATGTTTATGCTGGATTTAAGATAAGCATGCTGGTGGAGAATGATTAAAAGTTCAAGGTAAAACTAGTACAGATAGGAAGGAATTGTCTGAATATCGCCGCAATCTTAATTGGGTCAATCCAAGAAACTTCTTTACTTCAATAGGCTATGACAGAACATTTGTTCCACCAACCGAACATAGAACAGTGTTCCAAGCGCCTCGATCTTCTGCGCTCATCCTAAAATCTCTGACACCAAGTTTTGAGGTGTCTCCCACCACTTGATCTTTCCATCGGGCTTTTGGTCTTCCCGATTTGCGTGTACCGCCGTGTTTGCTTCTTCAACCATTCTATCAACATGACCTAGCCAACGCAGACGTTGTATTTTGATGCGTGCAACTATGCCAACGTCGTGTGGTGAAAGAGACCTCTAAATCCGTGCTTGATTCAGGACCTGCCTACCAAAGTGTCCCCGCGCTTTAAAACGCCACAGGCAGCAAAAGTTGTTGCGCTCAACAGTGCCTAGCAAGTGTTTCTGCATTAATTAATGCAATTGAAAATGCTGGCCAGTTTCTTCTAGTCAGCCAATACTTCGGCTATTCAAACTTGATTGAGTTTATTGGCATTTTCTTATACTTATGTACAGGGTACATAACGGTAATATGGGTACTTTGGGTACCCACCACCTCGGGTATATATAAACCACAGGTGAAAAATACATACCTTATGTCCCATCGCAGCTATAGAAACATGTCAAATTTAGACCAAATACTCATAAATACAAGTCATTGTTCAATTGTGTATAAAAAAATATTGGTCTTTTAGGTAGCTATATCTAGAAATAAACCGATCTGAACCATATACGACACGGATGTCGAAAAGCCTAACATAAGCCACTGTGTCAAATTTCAGTGAAATCGGATTACAAATTCGCCTTTTATGGGGCCAAGACTATAAATCGAGATATCGGTGTATATGGCACCTATATCCAAATCTGGACCGATTTGGGCCAAGTTTCAGAAAAATGTCGAAGAGCCTAACACAACTCACTGTCCCAAATTTCACCGAAATCGGACAATAAATGCGCCTTTTATGGAACAAAACCTTAAATCAAGAGATCGGTCTATATGGCTGCTATATTCAATTTGTCCTTCTCAGGTCTTTTCCAGGATTTGGCGCAGTGTGATTATCTGGTCTAGGGTGGATTTACCAGCTCTAAAGCCGCATTGATAGGGCCCAATTATCTCATTGACTTTAGGTTTTAATCCTTCACACAGTACCCTCGAGAGTATCTTGTATGCGATGGGGAGGAGACTTATTCCTCTGTAGTTGGCACATTCCGTCTGGTCTCCTTTCTTGTGTACGGGACATATTATGCTGAGGTTCCAATCATCGGGTATGCGTTCTTCTAGCCAGATAAGCTGATGCATACGCCTTATCAGCGTGTCGCCTCCGGTCTTAAATAGTTCAGCGGGTAACCCGTCGGCTCCTGCTGCCTTGTTGTTCTTTAATCGGGTCACTGCTACTTGCACTCATTCTGGCTAGGAGGTAAATATTCTATACCATCATCAGGGATTGATTCTGCGGTATCCTCTTCGCCGTCGACATCGGACACTAGCAGTTGGGTAAAATGTTCTTTGCATATCCTCTGCATGTTATCTGTGTCAGTTACTAGATTTCCTTCTTTGTCTCTGCAGGAGGATGTGCCTGCACCAAAGCCATCGGTTTGATGTTTAATACTTTGGTAGAATTTCCAGACTTCATTCTGACTCCTGTACATCTCAATTCACTCACACTCACGTCTTTCCATTTCCTTTCCCTTTCTGCAGAATAGACGTTTCTCTTCTCTCCTTTTCCCCGATACCACTCCTACATCTGGAGCGTTGCTACTGATTGCAGGGTTGCTCTATACGCATTCTTGGCTTCAGTAGCAACTCGACACTCTTTGTCGTACCATGGATTTCTTGAAGGAGGCTTCCGGTACCCAAGTACGGATTTCACGGCATTTTCCATGGAGAGGTCTATAGTTTGCCACGGAACAAGGAGTGCTTTCTTCAACCAGTTGGGTCAGTCGAGTGGAGTATGCCGTTGCCATTTGTTGTGTTTGCCACTTTTCAATGTCCAGCTTCCGTGCGGTGTCAGATCGTACTTTACTCGCCATGTTGAAACGGGTGCGAATCTTTGGTGCAACAAGGTAATGATCCGAATCTATTCGCTGCACGGATCGATCGTACATCCCATGCCTTCCATCTATCACAACGTGATCATTGTGGTTTCTCGTGTTTTGATCGGGTGACAGCCATGTGGCTTTGTGGATATTTTTATGTTGAAATCTGGTGCTACTAACTACCATGTTTTTTGCCGCGGCGAAATCTATCAGCCTCAACCCATTACTGGACGTTATCTCGTGGAGGCTAAACTTTCCGACTGTTGGGTCAAAAAATGTCTTCCTTTCCTAACTTCGCATTAAAATCTCCCAGAACGATTTTAACATCATGGGCGGGACAGGGGTCATATTTTCTCTAGGCGCTCGTAGAAAATATCCAAAGGATGTCAGTACACCAATTTTGTCATTTGTCAATAAATTGATATAGCTCATATATATTTAAGAAAGTCATTCATAGAACTTGACAAATGCGATCCATGGTGGATCGTATATAAGACTCGGCCCGGTCGAACTTATCACTTATTTACTTGTTCATTATAACATAGAGACAAGTGTCTGAAGTCTTACACATAACCATAAAGGAATGTAATGTGAAAAAGATTACTGGGATCTTTTTCATTCAGGAATTGTAGGAATAGAATCAACACATCAGAATCCAGGGAGATTTAAATCCTTAATCCTGTCTTCAAAGTGGAACGGTGAAGAACATTAATGGGGAACGTGACAGACGATGCCTGTTGGACTCACCGGTTGAAGAAAATAAAGTTGTTTAAGGAATGACAATGAGCCACATGGAAGACCCCTGACAACTAATTTATATTATCCTCCTTTTTCGACGTTACCTAACACTTCAATTGCTCCTATAATGAACTCCAATCAAGTACTCCAATATAATGTGTTTAAGGGGTTATTTGATCAATTATTTTTCAACTTACTTTAACGGTGTTCATATCGGCTTGGGCCATTCATTAATTGTCCAAGAGCCTATGTTCTTGAACTATTTAACATACATTAGGCCTCTTCAATTTGTTTCAGATGGTTAAGAAGTAAGTTAATATGAGATGATTGCTAGATCTTCAACATATAATATTTAACAGGTACATGTCTCGCAATCATTTTAAGAATATAACCTGTATCGATTTTCATTTTCCATTTCCTGTTCTCTACAGGAAAATCATTACACCATTATATCAGAACCTACTACTTCATACCCTACTACAATATTTACAATCCAATATTGTGTAATGCAAAAACGTCATGGTAATTTCCGTTTTCAGTTCCTCGGAGTTCCTTGGCTGCTGTCAGAACTGCTGTTAAACCAGACGATTAGATTCATAATTACACCATTTTAATAACATTTTGTGATTATTTGCAAGATCTCCTGCAACTCTATGCTCATCGCCAAATCCCTGAGTTCAGTTAAAGTTAAAACAAATTAACTTCAATCCCTGCTTATCAGGCAGAGAAGAAGGAAAACAGCAAGTGATCGTGTTATTTTTATGCATGCGTAATTTAAAATCCTTTGCTTAGAGACCCAAGAGTTTTAGAGAAGTTTTTTTTGTGAGATTTAGCCAGTCCTCGTGTCTGCCATCCAAAGATAGCCTATAAACTAAAAGCTCATTTGCTTCAAATCCATTATCGCTTCAATTTTTTATTCCAAATCCAAAACGCAAAGTTATTTTCCAATTGGTCAAGACCAACAAGCAGGCTAAGAACTCACCAGCAAAACAAAAACAACACAAAACAAAAACGTTTATGAAGTGACCACATGACACCAAACATCAAAGGATCTCTCTCTCAATGACTCGCAGTCTCGCTGCCACACATAGACCCTCATTTGAAATTTTGCCACAAGATCTACACCCAACAACATGATGGAACACAGCATCCAAGAACAGTGGGTGATGGTGAGAAGGTGTGCGATCGAGTTGTCGACACTCTACACAAGGCATTACTTAAAATTAAATATATCAAGATACGATAAGATAAGATAAGATAAGATAAGATAAGATAAGATAAGATAAGATAAGATAAGATAAGATAAGATAAGATAAGATAAGATAAGATAAGATAAGATAAGATAAGATAAGATAAGATAAGATAAGATAAGATAAGATAAGATAAGATAAGATAAGATAAGATAAGATAAGATAAGATAAGATAAGATAAGATAAGATAAGATAAGATAAGATAAGATAAGATAAGATAAGATAAGATAAGATAAGATAAGATAAGATAAGATAAGATAAGATAAGATAAGATAAGATAAGATAAGATAAGATAAGATAAGATAAGATAAGATAAGATAAGATAAGATAAGATAAGATAAGATAAGATAAGATAAGATAAGATAAGATAAGATAAGATAAGATAAGATAAGATAAGATAAGATAAGATAAGATAAGATAAGATAAGATAAGATAAGATAAGATAAGATAAGATAAGATAAGATAAGATAAGATAAGATAAGATAAGATAAGATAAGATAAGATAAGATAAGATAAGATAAGATAAGATAAGATAAGATAAGATAAGATAAGATAAGATAAGATAAGATAAGATAAGATAAGATAAGATAAGATAAGATAAGATAAGATAAGATAAGATAAGATAAGATAAGATAAGATAAGATAAGATAAGATAAGATAAGATAAGATAAGATAAGATAAGATAAGATAAGATAAGATAAGATAAGATAAGATAAGATAAGATAAGATAAGATAAGATAAGATAAGATAAGATAAGATAAGATAAGATAAGATAAGATAAGATAAGATAAGATAAGATAAGATAAGATAAGATAAGATAAGATAAGATAAGATAAGATAAGATAAGATAAGATAAGATAAGATAAGATAAGATAAGATAAGATAAGATAAGATAAGATAAGATAAGATAAGATAAGATAAGATAAGATAAGATAAGATAAGATAAGATAAGATAAGATAAGATAAGATAAGATAAGATAAGATAAGATAAGATAAGATAAGATAAGATAAGATAAGATAAGATAAGATAAGATAAGATAAGATAAGATAAGATAAGATAAGATAAGATAAGATAAGATAAGATAAGATAAGATAAGATAAGATAAGATAAGATAAGATAAGATAAGATAAGATAAGATAAGATAAGATAAGATAAGATAAGATAAGATAAGATAAGATAAGATAAGATAAGATAAGATAAGATAAGATAAGATAAGATAAGATAAGATAAGATAAGATAAGATAAGATAAGATAAGATAAGATAAGATAAGATAAGATAAGATAAGATAAGATAAGATAAGATAAGATAAGATAAGATAAGATAAGATAAGATAAGATAAGATAAGATAAGATAAGATAAGATAAGATAAGATAAGATAAGATAAGATAAGATAAGATAAGATAAGATAAGATAAGATAAGATAAGATAAGATAAGATAAGATAAGATAAGATAAGATAAGATAAGATAAGATAAGATAAGATAAGATAAGATAAGATAAGATAAGATAAGATAAGATAAGATAAGATAAGATAAGATAAGATAAGATAAGATAAGATAAGATAAGATAAGATAAGATAAGATAAGATAAGATAAGATAAGATAAGATAAGATAAGATAAGATAAGATAAGATAAGATAAGATAAGATAAGATAAGATAAGATAAGATAAGATAAGATAAGATAAGATAAGATAAGATAAGATAAGATAAGATAAGATAAGATAAGATAAGATAAGATAAGATAAGATAAGATAAGATAAGATAAGATAAGATAAGATAAGATAAGATAAGATAAGATAAGATAAGATAAGATAAGATAAGATAAGATGAGATGAGATGAGATGAGATGAGATGAGATGAGATGAGATGAGATGAGATGAGATGAGATGAGATGAGATGAGATGAGATGAGATGAGATGAGATGAGATGAGATGAGATGAGATGAGATGAGATGAGATGAGATGAGATGAGATGAGATGAGATGAGATGAGATGAGATGAGATGAGATGAGATGAGATGAGATGAGATGAGATGAGATGAGATGAGATGAGATGAGATGAGATGAGATGAGATGAGATGAGATGAGATGAGATGAGATGAGATGAGATGAGATGAGATGAGATGAGATGAGATGAGATGAGATGAGATGAGATGAGATGATATAAATGTGTCTTTTATGGAGCCAAGACTTTAAATCGAGAGATGGGTCCATATGGCAGCTATATCCAAATCTGAACCGATCAGAGTAAATTGAAGAGGGTTGTGGAAGGGCCTAACACAACTCACTGTCCCACAACTCACTCTTCCGATCAACTCATAGACCGATCCGCCGATTTAGGGCAAAATTGAATAATAAATTTGCCTCAATTTATTATTCAATTTTGCTGAAATTTGGGACAGTTGTTGGGAGTTGTGTTAGGCCACTCGACATCTTTCTTCAATTTGGCCAAGATCGGTCCAGATTTGGAGATAGCTGCCATATAGACCCATCTCTCGATTTAAGGTCATGGGCCCATAAAAGGCATATTTATTGTCCGATTTCGACGATATTTGGGACAGTAAGTTACGTTAAGACACTCGACGTACTTCTGCAATAAGGCACAGATCGGTCCAGATTTAGATATAGCTGCCATATAGACCGATCTCTCGATTTAAGGTTTTGGGCCCATAAAAGGCGCATTTATTGTCCGATGTCGACGATATTTGGGACAGTGAGTTGTGATAGGACCTTAAACATCCTCTTTATACCCACCAACGAAGGATGGGGGTATATTCATTTTGTCATTCCGTTTGCAACACATCGAAATATCCATTTCCGACCCGATAAAGTATATATATTCTTGATCAGCGTGAAAATCTAAGACGATCTAGATATGTCCGTCAATCTGTTCGTTGAAATCACGCTACAGTCTTCAAAAATTGAGATATTGAGCTGAAACTTTGCACACATTCTTTTTTTGTCCATAAGCAGGTTAAGTTCGAAGATTGACTATATCGTGCTATATCTTAATATAGCCCCCATATAGATCGATCCACCGATTTAGGCCCATAAAAGCTACATTTATTATCCGATTTTGCTGAAATTTGGGACAGTGAGTTGTGTTAGGCCCCCCAACATCCTCCGTCAATTTGGCGCGCATTTATAGTCCGATTTCACTGACACAGTGACTTGTGTTATGCTTTTCGACATCCATGTTGTATATGGTTCAGATCGGTTTATTTTAAGATATAGCTACTAAAAAGATCAATATTTTATTATTTACAATTGAACAATGACTTGTTCTTATCAGTATTTGGTCCGAATCGGAACGTATTTCGAAATAGCTGCTATGGTGCATAAGGTATGCATTATTCACCGGATTTTGTCGAAAGGTGTTTTACCTATATACCCGGTGTGGTGGGTATCCAAAGTTTAGCCCGGCCGAATTAAACGATTTAACGCTTTAAAGTTTTAAGTTCAACTTAAATGTAGCGTATTTTCAATTCTCTACAAACTTCTTTAGATCCCTTAACATTACCTCAAGGAAACACAACTCTGCCACAAATAAAAATGCAATATTATCCACTCAAATCAAGGGAAAATGAAATACCACCATCTAAAGAAACACAAAAAAAAAAAAACGTTCGAACGTTACCGAAATCCAAGCGAACAAAGCCTAGTGAGATTAACAGCAGGCGCACGGCTATCACACTCTATCACGCAACTCAAACAACTTTGCAAGAGAAACACCAAATGCGATCAGATTTTGAAATAATATATCCTGCTGGGCCAAATTTGCGCTGCTCATTGCTCTCCCCCCCCAATAACACAAGACGATGAACGACACTGAGGGCAACGACGTCCTTTAGTCTGTCCGACTCATGAGGGGCATTCAAATCAAATTTGAATTGAGTTCCAATGGATTATGAGATTGCATTCAATCTGTGGCGGTCGCGCGGGTCACAAACGCAGTTGAGGTCTCTGCTATAAGTCGGTGATGGCGATTGGCGTTGTGTTAATAAAATCAATTCCAAAAATTATTATTTATAACCAAGGGACCTTAATTTAAATGTATTACGTTGGGCTTTTAAGTGACGATTCCATGTTTTCGATTCTGTTTAAACATTTTCACCCTGGGACATAGGTGGCACTGGTGAGCAGTGTTGCCATTTGGAGGAAAAAGGTGCAATAAATTTAATAAAAAAAAAGAAATAAGTTTTTTATTGACAAAATAAAACACCTTTGAGCAGTCATTTAGCCCAATCGGAACAGTAGGGAAATCCAGCGAATGATATCTTTAAGAAAATTGCGAAAAAAAAATCATATCTTCTTTGGTGATGGCAACTCCGAAATTGTGCGGTATTGCTTCCCTTGGATGTCTCTTCTGGTCTTTGTTTCCCGAAATAGGGGTTTTGTTTTTATTTCAGGGGGGATGGTTGGATTTTGATGGTATTTCGTGTGATTGTTGTTTAATTCCAACTGTTTTTGGAATTTATTGCTTGTGTTGTTTGATTGGATTCGTTGCGTTTTTTTTTTTTCAAAATTTGTTTAGCGATCATTACATTTTTCGATTTAGCAGGAGATTCATTTCGTGCTGCTTTTTTCGCTGAATTGTTATAATTTAGTAAGAATTCTGTTGTTTGTGGCAATTTTCTCTCTCCATTGTGTGTTCGCTGTGGCAGTCTTTTGTGGTTTTGTTTATCCAAAGCAGCTGGGGACACTCGCTTGGTAATTAAAGGAATAATCGAAATTTAAGTGTTGCCAATTAATTATTTTCATTCATATCGATTGTGGTGTGGTAAGCAAAATCAGCAGCATCTGTTGCTGCTTCGCCTCTGAGTTGACGTGGTGGTGATGTAAAATCTCAGGGCGATCGATGCCATGTGGTGGTTATGGTGGTTTCACATGTGAATTGTGTTTTGCTATAATTTTTGTTATGATTTAGTTTAAATTGAACTTATCGATTTTTTTACATAAGCGATTTTTGTAAATTAATGAAGGAAAGTGTTGGCATTGTAAACCGTTCCCCCGTCCCTTAGAGGGCGCAATTTTTATAACATTAAGCAGAAATTTTGGATGTCGATTTCTTTTACGACCTCTAAAATTCTTGTCAGGTTTGATCTGAATCGCTCCATAATCTCATATAGCTCCCATTAAGACCGATCTCCCGATTTTGCTTTTTGAGTCCCTTGAGGGCGCAATTCTTTTCACATTTGGCTGAAATTTTGAATAGTGATTTCTGCTAACATCCATTTCAAAAATGGTCTGACTTCGTCTCTAACCTTTTATTGCTCCCATATATTGCTATGGGAAAAGCCGTTGTACAATTTCAGCCAAATCGGATTATATTTGCTCTCTCTAGAGGCTCAGGAAGTCAAGATCTTAGATCGGTTTATATGGCAGCTATATCAGGTTATTTACCGATTTGCGCCATACTCATCACAGTTTTTGGAAGTCATATCATGCAAAATTTCAGCCAATTCGGGTTAGAATTGCGCTCTCCAGCGGCTCAAGAAATCAAGATCCAAGATGGGTTTATATGACACCTATACCAGGTTATGGACCGATTTAGACCATACTTCGTATAAATGTTGGAAATAATACCAAAACACCACGTGCAAAATTACAGACAAATCGGAAAAAAATTACGTCTTCTAAAAGCTCAAGAAGTCAAGACCCAAGATCGGTTTATATGGCAGCAATATCAGATTATGGACCGATTTGAACCATACTTGGCATAGATGTTGAAGGTGATATCAAAACACTACGTGCAAAATTTCAGTCAAATCGGACGAGAATTGCGCCCTCTAGAGGCTCAAGAAGTCAAGACCCAAAATCGGTTTATATGGCAGAACATGGCCCGATTTGGCCCATTTACAACCCAACCGAACTACAATCATAAGAAGTATTCGTAAAAAATTTCCAGCGGCTAGCTTTACTCCATCAAAAGTTAGCGTGCTTTCGGCAGACAGACAGACGGATGGCTAGTCTTATGGGGTCTTAGACGCATATTTCAAGGTGTTACAAACAGAATGACGAAATTAAATACTATACCCCCATTCTATGGTGAAAGGTATAAAAACAAATAAAAACTATCTGAACCATTTTTAGATATGCTCCTTTTACAGGCCTAAGACCCTAAATCGGCACATCGGTCTATAAGGCAGATATATCCAAATATGTTGCGATCTGGAACATCTTTGGTTCGGATATCGACGAGCCTAATAAAACTCATTGTTCTGACTTTATGCAAAATCGGGTAATAAATGCGCCTGTTATAAGTCAAAAACCATAAATTTGCATATCGGACTATATGACAGCTAAATGTAAACATGCCCCGATCGGATGTCGACCCGAATATGCGCAACCCACTATTTTGGGACAATGAGTTGTGTTTGGCCCCTTGACATCCGTCTTCAATTTGGCCCAGATAGGTTCAAATTTGGATATAGCTGTCATGTACACCGATCTCTCGATTTGTTGTCTTGACCCCATAAAAGCCACATTTATTATCCGATTTTGCTGAAATTTGGGACAGTGAGTTGTGTAAGGGCACTCGACATCTTTCTATAATTTGTTCCAGATCGGTCCAGATTTGGATATATCTGCCATATAGACCGATCTCTCGATTTAAGGTCTTGCGCCCATAAAAGGCGCATTTATTGTCCGAATTCGCCGAAATTTGGGACAGTGAGTTGTGTTAGGTCCTTCACCATTCGTCTTCAATTTGGCCCAGATCGGTTCAGATTTGGATATAGCTGTCATATAGACCGATACCTTTTTTTTGGTTTTGGGTCCATAAAAGTGGCATTTATTGTCCGATTTCGACGAAATTTGGAACAGTGAGTTGCGTTGGAGCCTTCGAAAACTCTCTGCAATTTGGCCTACATAGGTTCAGATTTGGATTTAGCCGTCATATAGATCGATCTCTCTATTTAAGGCTTTGGGCCTATAAAAGGCGCATTTATTGTCCAATTTCGAAATCTGGGACATTGATTGGTGTTCAACATCCCTCTTCAGTTTGGCCCTGATCGGTTCAGATTTGATTATAGCTGCCAAATAGACCAATCTCTAGATTTAAAGTCTTAGCCCCATAAAAAGCGCATTTATTATCCGATTTCGCTGAAATTTGACACTGTGGCTTATGTTAGGCTTTTCAACGTCCGTGTCGCATATGGTTCAGATCTATGTATATTTGGATATGGCTAACAAAAACACCAATATTTTGTTCTACAAAATAGAACAATGACTTGTACTTAATAGACCACTCAATATCCAAGTCCAATTTGCTCCAAATCGGACCATATTTCGAAAAAGGTGCTAATGGGGCATAAATTATGCATTTGTCACCGTATTATGACGAAATGTGGTTTATATATATACCCGAGGTGGTCGGTATCCAAAATTCGGCTCGGCTTAATGTTTTTTATTTGTTTTACTAATATTTTCGATTTTTTTTTATCCACCACCAAAGGATGGGGGTATACTAATCTAGTCATTGCGTTTGTAGCACCTCAAAATGTTCGTCTTAGAACCCATAAAGTATAGAAATTCTTGATGGGCTCGACGTTCTGAATCGATCCACCCATGTCCGCCCATTCTTCCGTCCGTCTGTCGAACTCACGATAGCGGTCGAAAGCTTAGCCGGTAAAAATTTTGCACAGGTACTTAGTATAATGTAGGTCGTTGAGGATTGCAAATGGGCCATAACGCTTCAGATTTAGCTTTAACTCCCATATAAACCCATCTTCGGATTTGACTTCTTGAGCCTCTGGAAGCTGCAATTTGTGTTCGATTTGGCTCAAATTTTGCAAAAAGTATTCTGTTATGACTTTTACAACTGTGTCAAGTACAGCTCAAATCAATCTATAACCTGATATAGCTCCCATGTAAGCCGATCTCCCGATTTGAATTCTTGAGCCGAATTTAGCACGCTTTTATTTGTTTTTTTTTATTTTTCTTTGAACAACATTTTGGGCTTTCTGTTCAGCAAATAGATCTAATTATCAAAACTTTCTTTAACAAACAATATATCGAAATTAAAATTAAAATCTTGATTAACAAACCAGCAAACAAGTCTAATCACTATGACACATCGAAAAGAATTTCAAAATGAAAAAAAATACCAAACAACTAAACCACACTTTGGAATACGTAAATGGGATAGTGACATAATCTAAGATCTATTTTGAAATTGATGACAATAATTTAAATTCAAACATTAACAACAATAAGAACAGCAACAGCGACAAGAGAAGCAACAAACAAACAAACAAACAAACAAAAAAGAAATTTATCAAATTCAAATGTTCACAATGAAATGAATGAAAGCTAATTAGAAATATTTCACAATAGAAATTTATTTCGATTTAGACTTTTGAAACCCAAAAAATACGAAAAAAAAAACAAAAACTGAAAAATTCCCAGAAATAAAAGCTTAGCTAATGAGATCTCATCATGGAGACAATTCCAATCGTTCTTCTTCAGCCAAAACGGCAGGCAAACAAAACGAAACCCCACCATGGAAATGTTAACATTTAACATTTCTTTGGACTAATCTGCCTCATCATCATCTTCATCACCATAACGGCCATCAACGACGACAACAACGAGACAATGATGTAGCCTTCATCACATTGTGGTCACCTTTTGAACTTTTGTCCAAAATCAACGAGCAGGCAAAGATCGATTTGTACCCCCCAAACAACCAAAAACAAAAACAAGGCGAAGAGAGACACCAAAACCACAACCAAAAATTGGAAACCGCAAAGCGGGACATAGACCGCCCTCCCCGAAATGAATGACATGCCCTTAAAATATGTCTTCAACACCTAATGTGAGACCTGAATTTTAATCATCAGATGGCAGAAGAAAGAAACAAAACCACCAACTTCTTGCTACACGCACCCATGAGACATGAGCAGTTTGTTGGGTGCAACAGGAACCAACGGGCCAACCAACCACCCTGAAAGCCAATTTAAATCAAAACTTAATTACCATTAAAACTGCATAAAATCCATTATAATTCACTACCCAAACGTACAGACAAGGAAATGCGCACAGACACTGGCTTCTCTTGGTGCTTAAGGCCAACAATAGCTGAAAAAAGGAAAACCAAAATCTCAAACGAGTGGGAAAAATATCATAAATTAGTTGGCATTTGTTGAAAAAAATAAAAAGATATACCAAAAACAAATGACCAAAATATTTCTTTCACAAACCAACCAAAGGTATGAGACTTATGTTTTGACATCGACCATTGAATACATAACTAAAATTGATAAATAAAAGGAGTCACCTAACTTCTAACTTAGAATAGACAAATCAAATGGGAATTAGTTAGTCATCGAATTACTCTTGGATGGCTGTTTCATTTGAAAATTTCATAAAAAAAATATGCCGCAAAGCTAAACAAGAAGAGCCTCATGGTGTGACAAAAGGGGCCAACTTGTCATTTTTATATCCGGCTTATGGCTGCCAGAGCAATTTTTCATACATATGTAAAATATTAGTCTTCGGTTCCCCTTTTATCGTAATTTAAAATTTTCCACATTTTGGGTGTAGCAACTTAAATTTGAATTTAAGAATTGGCTTACTTCCAAAGATGGTTGTAACAAAAAAGTAAAAAGTCGTTAAGTTCGGGCGGGCCGAACTTTAGATACTCACCACCTCGGGTATATATGTAAACCCCCTTTCGTAAAAATCCGGTGAAAAATGCATACTTTATGCCCCATAGAAGCTTTATCGAAATATGTTCCGATTTGGACCAAATACTTATAAGTACAAGTCATTGTTCAATTGTGTATAACACAATATTTGTCTCTTAAGTAGCTATATCTAAAAATTAACCGATCTGAACCATGTACGACACGGATGTCGAAGAGCCTAACTTAAGTCCCTGTGTCAAATTTCAGTGAAATAGGATTATAAATGCGCCTTTTATGGGGCAAAGACTTTAAATCGAGATATCGGTCTATATAACAGCTATATCCAAATCTGGACCGATCTGGGCCAAATTCAACTCACTGTCCCAAATTTCTGCGAAATCGGACAATAAATGCGCCTTTTATGGCCCCAAAACCTTAAATCAAGAGATCGATATGTATGGCAGCTATATCCAAATCTGCACCGATCTGAGCCAAACTAAAGAAAGATATCGAAGGGCCTAACACAACTCACTGTCCCAAATTTTAGCAAAATCGGATAATAAATGTGGCTTTTATGGGCCTAAAACCCTAAATCGGAGGATCGGTCTATATGGCAGCTATATCCAAACCTGGACCTATCTGGACCAATTTGAAGAAGGATGTCTAGGGGCTTAACACAACTCACTGTCCCAAATTTCAGCAAAATCGGATAATAAATGTGGCATTAAGGGGCCTCAATATCTCAATTTTTAAGGGCTCTAGAATGATTACAACAGACGGACGGACAGACACACGAACATCGTTAAATCGTCTTAGAATTTAAAACTGCCCATAAAATCTTAATTTTTTACCCGATGATATTAAAAGCCCAAATATGGTTCAGATCAGACTATATTAAGATATAGCTATCATATAGACCGATCTGCTGACAAAGGGACTGAATGCCATAAGAGCTTTATTTTTAATCCGATATCGCTGAAATTTGCAACTGTAAAATAACAGTGTAACAGGTTATTTTAAGCCTCCCGACATCTGGCCTATATATGGATTAGATCGGACAATATTTTGATATAGCTGCCATGTAGAACGATGTCCCGATAAAGGGTCTGAAGCCCATAATAGCTTTATTTTTTAACAGATTTCGCTGAAATTTGAAACAGTGACTAGTTTAAGGCCTCTTAATATAGGACACAAATATGGTTCAGATCGGACTATATTTAGATATGACTGCTATATACTCAGATCTCTCAACTTAAGGTCGTTAACCCATAAAACCCGCATTTATTGTCCGATTTCGCTGAAATTTGATACAGCGACTAACGTTAGGCTTTTCGACATCGGTGTCCTATATGGTTCAGATTGGTCTATATTTGGATAAAGCTGCCAAAAAGACCAATATTTTGTTCTACAAAAGTGAACAGTGATTTTAGACCCCTCAATGTCAGTGCCGAATTTGGTCCAAGTCGGACCATATTTCGATATAGTTGCACAAAATTATGCATTTTTCACCGCATTATGACGAAAGGGGGTTTACATGTATACCCGAGGTGGTGGGTATCCAAAGTTCAGCCCGGCCAAACTTAATGCTTTTTTAATTGTTTTTTTGATTTTATTATGCATGCCTAACATAGAACTTATCGGTCTACAACTTGGTGTAGCCCCATATAAAACCCTATTTCCATTTTATTTCTAATCACATTTTACACCAATTTTTATCAAACTGTGCCACATTTTTGATACCCTTGTTTACTGTACAATTGTAAAATTCTCACCAATACATGCTTCTACATTAGACTACGTATACCTACCCTAGATGGATTTTAGATTGGTATCATTCTGAACCCATTTTAATACTTGACGAATTACATTTTGGGTAATGTAGCTAACTGGCAAGATGGTTGTATTCAATTTTGATTATTTCCCATTGGTATAGGCTATTTAAGTTGCATATGGCATAGCTTAAGTACCTGTTAGTAATATTTCATTATGCGCTAAGCATTTTTAATGCAATTGATGGCGGTCTCATGTTGTTTATGATCCCTGTGTTCTTCCTCATGTCTGAAGTCGGCAGCAGGCAAACATATTAGACTTTCAATTTAAAATTCGTCGAAAACCAAAAAAAGTCAGAGGGAAAGATTTTTCGTGGGCATTCTGTAACGTTTGCTTGTTTGTTAGTACAAAATTGTTTGAAGTAAAGGTTCGGAATCTTAAACTAAATTCATACCCACAAATATTGTATAGGTATGAACAATTTTTATACCCACCACCGAAGGATGGGGGTATATTCATTTTGTCATTCCGTTTGCAATACATCGAAATATCCATATCCAGCGTAAAAATCTAAGACGATGTAGCCATGTCCGTCTGTCTGTTGAATCCACCCTACAGTCTTTACAAATAGAGATATTGAGCTGAAACTTTACACATCGGACTATATCTTGATATAGCCCCCATATAGACCGAACCGCCCATTTCCACCATTTCCATTTCAAATCGGTCAGGATTTGGATATAGCTGCCATGTAGACCGATCCGCCATTTTAGGGTCTTAGGCCCATAAATAGGCCAATTTTATTATCCGAAAATTGGGACAGTGAGTTATGTTAGACCCATCGATATTCTTCTTCAATTTGGCTCAGATCGGTGTAGAATTGGATGTAGCTGCCATATAGACCGATCTAAGGTATTGGAGCCATAAAAGGCGCATTTATTGTCCGATTTCACCGAAATTTGGGACAGTGAGTTATGTTAGGCTCTTCGAAATTTTTCTGCAACTTGGAATAAATCGGTCTATATCTCGATTTAAAGTCTTGGCCTTATAAAAGGCGCATTTATAATCCGATTTCACTGACATTTGACACAGTGATTTATGTTAGGCTTTTCAACATCTGCATCGTATATGGTTCAGGTCGGGTGGTGGGTACGCAAAGTTCGGCCCGGCCGAACTTAACGCCTTTTAACTTGTTTTGCTTTGTCACAAATCCAAATCATAAAAATGAAATTTAAAACACAAAATACGAAGCAGGTCTCGGTCAAAATTGCAAAAGGTAATTAAAGTCGAATATCTTCGAAAACAGTGGAGATATTATAGACCTCAAGCTGTCTTTTCTGTAGGGACTTTCAATTACTATCCAGTAAAAAACTTTGAAAATCCGATCATAAATGAAGATTTGACAGCCCGAACAACTTTTCGAATTACTAAGGTGACTAAATTTTGGAGCCAGTTAAAAGGCGCCCAAACAACCTAGGGCCTTGAAATTTTGCAAACGTTCTCGTTAACACCTCTAACAGCTCAAACTTTTCAAACTTCAAAGAGGTATCTCTACCCGTTCTCAAACGGCATATTTTTTACAAGTTTTGTTCGATTGCGTCGTTGAGAATTCTCTCCGAACTATCGGAAGAAACATTAAAAAAAAAACCCATCCGACAGTATGTTCAGACTTCGTTTTGAATTCTTTCAGAACTGGCGGAACAAAAATTCCTACAGACAAACAGTGCCGAAATAGCTCAGAATTCCTTCCGAACTGTCAAAAGAAACGCTCAAACAAGTGAACTCACCACCTTCTTGGGTGGGTCTTGCATATAGCATATGACTGGGCTAGATCCAAAGGTCTCAATGTTAACTCAGAGAAGACTGAAATATGACTGTTCACGAGGAAGACGAAGGTGGACCAATTTAACGCACCACGTTTCCTCAATAGGACGATTTCGATATCTGACAAGGTCAAATACTTAGGTGTAATCTTGGACAGGAAACTGAATTGGAGGTGTCACATTCAAGAGCGTACTGAGAAGGCTCATAGATGTTGGACACTATGTAGACGAGCCGTAGGCTCGAAATGGGGCCTGAATCCTAGGATAGTCCACTGGCTCTACAGGAGCATGATTAGACCAATACTTACTTACGCCTCAGTAGTTTGGTGGACTGCAATGGAGAGAACATGTTGTCTTGGCATAGGCGGAGCGATGAGGACCACGCCCACAAGGGCACTGGAGACTATTCTACATATCCGACCCATTGACATACAGATTAATCACTACGGCTATGAGACTTAAGGCGATGGGAGAATGGATTGAGGATGGGAGCAGCACATACCATCGCAGTATAATCGAGGCGACGATCGGAAACCTGGAAGGAAGTGGAGAGGTTTCCGATTGGATACCTGAGATGAACCTTGAAGCCGAGTGCGAGCTACTGCTGCCATCGGCAAATTCTTGGATTGACGGAACCCTAGTATTGCCAACTGGAAGATCATTTTACACGGATGGCACAAAGCTAGAGGACAGAGTGGGCATGGGGGTTTACATTGAAAACCCAGGGACTGACATCTGTTTTAGACTGCCTGACCATAATACGGTCCTGTAGGCGGAGATCCGGGCGATCACGGAATGCGTGAAGTGGTGTGGTGCTATCGCGAGGACGGCGAGTCCGAACATCTTTACCGACAATAAAATTGCCGTAAGGGCAATAACAACCAGGACGGTAAAGTCACGAACAGTCTTGCAGTGTAAGTAGGAGATTAACGCCTTCTCTGAGGATGGCAAATTCCGCATCGTTTGGGTGCCGGGCCATAACGGAGTAAGGGGAAATGAATGGGCAGACGATTTGGCGGTGAAGGCCAGAGGACTGCTGTCAATAAACTTGGTTAACCCGAAAACTTTCGGGTCGACGCAGTCCGAATTAAGGGAGTGCGCGACGAATGCGCATGCAACATTGTGGAACAGCGAAACGGTCGGTAGGACGGCGAAAATCCTATGGGGGGATCCAGATCGTGAGAAGGCGAGGCTATAACTAAAAGGTAGCAAGAAGGAGGTCATTAAAGCTTTTGGTGTCATAACGGGACACATAGGACTACGAGCTACTTATGTTAAATCGGTGCGGCAAGAAATAGCATGTGTAGGACATACGGGGAAGATGATGAGAGGTTGGAGCATTTCCTTTGTCATTGCCCGGCTTTCGCGTCCAACAGATGCCGGTACTTAGATGGGGACACAATATCAGACATGAACCAACTTAGGGTAGTGGCATTGAAAACAATTAAGGATTTTGTAAGTAGCACGGAATTCCTAACTCAAAATTTTCTTTTTAGAGGTTACTTTATGGTTTTTAGAGAGCACAACAAGCCGATTACTGGCTTAGGTGTATGTTCATAATGGCATGGGGCGGATTAATATCTGCACCGTCTTTTCAACCTAACCTAAACTCACTACCTCGGGTATAGATCTAAACCACCTTCTTTATAATCCGGTGAAAAATTCATAATTTATGCACATATAGCACCTATATCGAAATATGGTCCAATTTTGACTAAATTCGGCACGGACATTGAGTGGTCCAATATCACTGTTCAATTTTGTCGAACCAATATGTTAGCCTTTTTGGCGGATTCCATATCCAAATATAGACCGATCCAAAACATATAAGACGCTGATGTTGAAAAGCCTCACATATGTCACTGTGCCATATTTCAGCGAAATCGGATAGTAAATGCGCCCTTTATGGTCCCATGACCATAAATCAAGAGATCGGTTTATATGATAGCTACACTCAAATCTGGGTATAGCTATCATATAAACCGTAGCGCAGAGGTTAGCATGACCGCCTATGACGCTGAACGTCTGGGTTCGAATCCTGGCGTGACCATCAGAAAAAAGTTTTCAGCGGTGGTTTTTCCCTCCTAATGCTGGCAACATTTGCGAGGTACTATGCCGTGTAAAACTTCTCTCCAAAGAGGTGTCGCACTGCGACACGCCGTTCGGACTCGACTATAAAAAGGAGGCCCCTTATCATTGAGCTTAAACTTGAATTGGACTGCACTCATTTATATGTGAGAAGTTTGCCCCTGTTCGTCAGTGGAATGTTCATGGGCAAAATTTGCATACCTAAATCTGGACCGATCTGAGCCAAATTAAATAGGAACATCGAACGGCCTAACGCAACTCACTTAGCAAAATCGGACAAATAATGCGCCTTAAATTACCCCAAGACCCCAAATCGAGAGACCGGTGTATATGGCAGCTATATCCAAATCTGAACCAACCTGAGACAAATTGAAAAAGGACATCGAAGGACTCACTCTACCAAATTTCGGCGAAATTGGACAATAAATACGCTTTGTATGGGCCCAAATCCTTAAATCAAGTTATCGATCTATATGGCAGCTATATTCAAATTTGAACCGATCTGGGCCGAAGGGTTCAGCCATCGCTGTTAGACTTTCGCACACCTGAATCAAGGTAGCTTCATGTCTATCAATTTTGTAAGCCCGAGCTTTTATCAAAATCAGTGTTGTAACTGGTATACCCACACATAACTCACACCTCCTTCTTCAGATCAAATTAGAAAACAGGCCTAGTATTTGCTCGTCTCCAATTGCATTACGACAGTCACATACATATGTCAGTCAGTCAGTTAGACAGTTGTCTGCCATTTGGAGTTTCACGCGAACCATTTCTTAACAACATTTGAAATATCAACTGATTCCAAGTCGTTTCAGGCCACCACTATGGCAGACGAACATACAAATGAAGGTTCTCAGACATTTTGACAAAAAAAAAAAAAAAACTAATATTTTTTTTTTTCATACAAGACACTACAGAAGTCTACACATACGCATTGGTAGGAAGGGAACAGAGTTCGTTGTTCGTCTGGTGCATATGACAGCCGTATGTCATTTCAAAACATATACCCCGTCTTTGAATTTCTTAGTATGGTTTCAGATTTGTACCGCGCTTCCATAATGCCATATTATTGGCATTATTGCAGCAACTTAAGTTGGTAGCACGACTGTCTTGTCTGCTACGTTTTTTGATTTCATAATTAAATTTAATCGCTTTGCCGTCATAAAGCATGGGAATTGTTTTTTCTTACTTTACTTTTGTTTGGATTGTAGTTTTCCACAGTACCAGCAATTTATGAGCAGCAGAGAAAAAAGTGCGTAGCCATCAAAGAAGATCCTCTAACTTGTTTCATACATTCTAAGGATAAAGGATATCTTTGAGTTGTGAGACTTTACTTCCTGTCTCACTTGAGGTTGAGATTTTTTAATACCTAGTCATTTTAATTAAGTCTACGTCCTTGATTTCTATGACCTGAAGCGTTATGCCTGTTTGCATCTGCATTAATGTACCCAGTTGATGATGAGCCCCTTTAAGCCTCAACCATTGCCCTCTTGGTCAACATTCTCAGAATGGTAGGCCGAAGTTTTGGTTAACCAACATCAAAATTCACAAACAAAAAATAAAAACAACCACAAAGAAACATTCGAAATATTTTTCCGCTGCTTGGCGATGGGAAATTTTCGCAACCATAACCATTGCCATAACAATAATGGTAACTGGTAACTGTTATTACTAAAGCATTTTACCATTTATTGAGACAACAAACAAATGGACAACAAACAACCAACCCAACAAACAAACATACCGACCAACCAACCAACAAACACCCCACACTCGATTGTAGCCAACCAAACAAACAAAAAAGAAATGACGTTTGGGGAGGAAAAAACAACAAAAAACGTAATGAAATTTGCAAATAACCCTCTCAGAATCAGCAGCGCCAACAGTAAAAAAAAATACGAAAAACGGCTGGAAATGCGAAAAACAGGGTCAGCTGCTAGCAGTACAAAGGTAATGCAATTGTTGCTACTGACAACAAAAAGCAGACACCAACAACAGCAACAACATAAATCAGCAAAATGCAATAATGAACAGTGGATGGATGAGAGGTAAAAGGTGAAAGTTGAGAAAATGTTGAAGGGCTTCACAAAGAGATCAAGAAAAATATGCTGAGGGACTGGCGAAATAGGGAGCAAGTAAAAAGGCGGCCGGACCGAACTTTGAATACCCATCACCTCGGGTATGTAGGTTGCCCAAAAAGTAATTGCGGATTTTTTAAAAGAAAGTAAATGCATTTTTAATAAAACTTAGAATGAACTTTAATCAAACATACTTTTTTACACTTTTTTTCTAAAGCAAGCTAAAAGTAACAGCTGATAACTGACAGAAGAAAGAATGCAATTACAGAGTCACAAGCTGTGAAAAAATTTGTCAACGCCGTCTATATGAAAAATCCGCAATTACTTTTTGGGCAACCCAATATGTAAACCACCTTTCGTCATGATTCGGTGAAAAATGCATAATTTATGCCCCCATAGCAGATTCATCGAAATATGATCCAATTTGGAACAAATTCGACACGGATATTGAGAGGTCTAATAAGTCACAGTCATTGTTCAATTTTGTAGAACAAAATTTTGGTCTTTTTGGTAGCCATATCCAAATATAGACCGATCTGAACCATATACGACACGGATGTCGAAAAACCTAACATAAGTCAATGTTTTAAATTTCAGCGAAATCGGATCATAAATGTGCTATTATGGGGTCAAAACTTTAAATCGAGAGATCGGTCTATATGGCAGCTATATCCAAATCAGAATCGATCTGAGCCAAATTTAAGAGGTCTGTCGAAGGGGCTCACATAACTTTCTGTACCAAATTTCAGCGAAATTGGATCATAAATGTGCTTTTTATGGGGTCAAAACTTTAAATCGAGAGATCGTTCTATATGGCAGCTATATCCAAATCTGGACCGATCTAAGCCAAATTGTAGAAGAATAGAACGGGGGCTAATGTAACGCACTATCCCTTATTTTGGTGACTTCGGGCCCAAAACTTTAAATCGAGAGATCGGTCTATATGGCAGCTAAATACAAATCTGGACCAATCTAAGCGAAATTGAAGAAGAACATCAAGGAACTTAACTTAACTCACGATTCCAAATTTTGGCATAATCGGATAATAAATGCGCCTTTTAAGGGCCTAAGACCTTAAATCGAGAGATCGGACTATATGGCAGCTATATCCAAATCTGGACCGATCTGAGCCAAATTGAAGAAGAACATCAATGGACTTAACTTAACTCACTGTTTCAAATTTCGAAGATATCGGACAATAAAAGCGCCTTTTATGGGCCCAAATCCTTAAATCGAGAGATCGGTCTATATGGCAGCTATATCCAAATCTGGACCGATCTGATTTGATTTTAAATGCGCCTTTTATGGGCCTAAGACCTTAAATCGAGAGATCGGTCTATATGGCAGCTATATTCAAATCTGGACCGATCTGAGCCAAATTGAAGAAAAACATCATTGGACTTAAATTAACTCACTGTTCCAAATTTCGACGATATCGGACAATAAATGCGCCTTTTATGAACCCAAAACCTTTATTGGGTGATCGGTCTATATGGCAGCTATATCCAAATCTGAACCGATCTGAGCCAAATTGAAGAAGGATGTCAAAGGGCCTAACACAACTCGCTGTCCTAAATTTCAGCAAAATCGGATAATAAACATGGCTTTTATGGGCCTTAGACCCTAAATCGTCGGACCGGTCTACATGGCAGCCAGAGCCAAATCTGGACCGATCTGAGCCAAATTGAATAAGGATGTCTGAGGGCCTAACACAACTCGCTGTCCTAAATTTCAGCAAAATCGGATAATAAATATAGCTTTTATGGGCCTAAGACCCTAAATCGGCGGATCGGTCTACATGGCAGCTATATTCAAATCTGGACCAATCTGGGCCAAATTGAAGTGGGATGTCGAAGGCCCTAACTTAACTCACTGTCTTAAGTTTTGGCATAATCGGATAATAAATGCGCCTTTTATGGGCCGGAGAAGACCTTAAATCAAGAGATTGGACTATATGACAGCTATATCCAAATTTGCACCGATCTGGGCCAAATTGATGGAGGATGTCGCAGGGCCTAACACAACTCACTGTCCCAAATTTTGGCAAAATCGGGTAATGAAAATGGCTTCTATAGGCCTAAGACCCTAAATCGGCGGATCGGTCTATATGGGGGCTATATCAAGATATAGTCCGATATAGTCCATCTTCGAACTTAACCTGCTTATGGACAGACAAGTCAAAGCATGCTAAGTTCGGCCGGGCCGAATCTTATGTACCCTCCACCATAGGTCGCATTTGTCGAGTTCTTTTCCCGGCATCTCTTCTTCTTCAAAAGAATATAAGAAAAGATTTGCTCTACTATTAGAGCGTTATCAAGATTTGGTCCGGTTTGGAGCACAATAAAATTATATGTTGGAGACCTGTGTAAAATGTCAGCCAATTCGAATAAGAATTGCGCCTTTTAGGGTCACAAGAAATTAAATAGGGAGATCGGTTTATAGGGGAGCTGTATTAGGCTATAGACCGAATCAGACCATATTTGAAACGTATGTTGGAGGTCATGGGAGATGCGCTTGTACAAAATTTCTGCCAAATCGGATAATAATTACGACCCCAAGAGGCTCAAGAAATCAAAATCCCAGATCGGTTTATATGGCAGCTATATCAGGATATGGACCGATTTGAAGCATAATCGGCACGGTAATTGGAAATCATAAAAAAATTTCAGCCAAATCGGTTAAAAATTGCGCCCTCTAGTGGCGCATGAAGTCAAGATCCAAGATCGGTTTATACGGCACCTGCATCGTAATATTGGACGATATAGTCCATTTACAATACCAACCGTCCTATACTTATAAGAAGTATTTTTGTAAAATTTCAAGCGGCTAGCTTTACTCCTTCCAAAATTTGCGTGCTTTCGACATACCGACGGACGGACATGGCTAGATCGACTTAAAATTGCATGACTATCTAGAATATATATACTTTCTGGGGTCTTTGACGAATATTTCGAGGAGTTACAAACAGAATATCGAAATTAGTATACCATCCCATCCTATGGTGGAGGGTATAAAAAGAATCTGTGCAAAGTTTCAGCTCAATATCTTTATTTTTAAAGACTCCAGCGTGATTTCTACAGACAGACGGACAGGGGGACGGACATGTCTAGATCGTATAAATAGATATTTCGATGTATTGCAAACGGAATGACAAAATGAATATACCCCCATACTTCGGTGGTGGGTATAAAAAAATTAAAGAATTTTTTCGAAATCGTTAAAGAATTTTCAAGAAAGCAAATTTGTTGTATTTAATTTTTAAGTAAAGTTTAGAGTTTTTTTTTTTGTTTTTAAAAATGTCTATACTAATTTCAGACTAATTTTTATAAGTGGGTCGTTCGTATATCGAATATATCACCAAAACTTGTTTACGATGTAAGCGCGGCATTAACAAAGACTGACACCTTTCATACTAGCTGTTCTCTTCCATCGCTTGTGTTTTTCGTTGTAGTGATGCACTTGTTCTCCACACGACTACAATTGCTTCCATAGTATACACATGTTATTTGTGCATCTTTTGGAAGTTGTGGTGATGGCTTTGAACACTTTACAAAAAAAATTTTATTTGGTCAAAAAAATGATATTTAAAGGACATTTTATAATATTTTATTTCCTGGAAATTTTAGTCATAATTTTATTTTTCTTTAGAAAATTTTATAATTTTTTTGTTACTTTGAGCCACTGTAATTCATTTGTACATGTGCATTGAGGGTAAAACTACGGAGGCCATGTTAACCAACCGACATTTGAAGTATTAGCCAAATGTGTCGTTAAGAGCCATATAAATCAAATACACCAAGAAGCCCATATACACAAACACACACACACACTTGCACATGCACTGGCGAACTCCTTACCCTGATCGGTCAATTGTCGGTCTGGAACACTTCCACCAAAAACATTGCTGAACTAAAACAATAATAAGCCACCGTTAGTTAGCTAAGTTTAAATGTTCTTTCATTTCATTTCAGCCAAGCCAAAACTGCCCCCATTCGTCGCTCGCAACATGCAACAGTGAGGAAAAAAGTAGCAAAAATTTGCATTTAATGCAACTAACCTAACATGAGGGCAACAGCAGCAAGCAGCGACACGGGCATGGGGAGAGCCGCCACCGCAGTCAATTCTATGCGACCTGAGTCGACTCGACTCGATTCGAAATGAAATGAAATGCCAGACAGTAATCTTAGCGTTACAATCACTCCGCTTTACAGAGCAAAATTCGCATTAAATTGTTGTTACTTTTGCTGTAATAAAAGCGTCTCAGAAAAGTCGGCCGGGCGGCCAGTAGACCATAATGATGGCGATGGTAGTGTTTGCTGTTGAAACTGGTGAATGCACCCATTTTAATGACAGCCCGACTGAAGCACCAAATCCAAGTCGAATAAAAAAAGGGGTAAAACAATGGCTGACAGCGCCATTGAAAGGTTCGACCAAATGTCTGCAACGGCAAACCTACACTCGGCATGGAGTCGGTCTAATTTCAAAAAAAAGCAATACCGCCACCGGAAGTTTAAGAAAATTGAATTGTTTTTGCCCCAACCTTAAAGTTTTTTTTTTCTTTTTTTTAGGCGAGCTCAATTTTAAATTTTCTCTAAGGACAATGAAATCCTGAAGAGTTACAAAGGGTACTTTAAAGAAGCCTTTGCAAGTGTCTCTATTGGCAAGTTTTTAATTGAGAAGAGAGATGCAAGAAATGACAATTTTTTCAAAATTTTTCTAAAAAAGTAATTCTTGACAATAGTTGGTTTAAAGAAAATTACCAATTTCATAAAGTATATAAATATATTCCTGATCTTCTTAAAAATCTAAGACGATCTGGTAATGTCCGTCCGTCTGCCTGTCTGTCCGTCCGTCTATCTGTCCGTCTGTATGTCCGTCCGTCTGTCTATCTGTCCGTCCGTCTGTCTGTCCGTCCGTCTATCTGTCCGTCTATCTGTCCGTCTATCTGTCCGTCTATCTGTCCGTCCGTCTGTCCGACTGTCTGTCCGTCCGTCCGTCTGTCCGTCCGTCTGTCTGTCCGTCCGTCCGTCTGTCCATCAGTCAGTCCGTCCGTCCGTCTGTCTGTCCGTCTGTCTGTCCGTCTGTCTGTCCGTCTGTCTGTCCGTCTGTCTGTCCGTCTGTCTGTCCGTCAGTCCGTCAGTCCGTCCGTCCATCTGTCTGTCCGTCCATCTGTCCCTCAGTCTATCTGACCGTCCGTCTGTCCGTCCGTATGTCCGTCCGTCTGTCTGTCCGTCAGTCCATCCGTCCGTCCATCTGTCTGTCCGTTCGTCTGTCCGCCCGTCTGTCCGCCCGTCTGTCCGTCTGTCCGTCCGTCTGCCTGTCCGTCTGTCCGTCCGTCCGTCTGTCTGTCCGTTCGTCTATCTGTCTATATGTCCGTCCGTCTGTCCGTCCGTCCGTCCGTCCGTCTGTCTGTCCGTCTGTCCATCCGTCCGTCCGTCTGTCCATCCGTCAGTACGTCTGTCTGTCCGTCAGTATCTCCGTTTGACCGTCTCTCTGTTGAAATCACGTTACAGTCTATAAAAATTTAGATATTGAGCTGAAACTTTGCTCGGATTCGTTGTTTGTCCATAAGCAGGTGAAGTTTGAAGATGGGCTCCATCGGACCATTTCTTGATATAGCCCCCATATAGACCGATCCGGCGATTTAGGGTCTTAGGCCCATTAAAGACACATTTATTATCCGATTTTGCCAAAATTTGGTACAGTGAGTTGTGTTAAGCCTTCGACATCCTCCTTCAATTTGGCCCAAATCGGTCTAGAGTTGGATATAGCTGCCATATAGACAGATCTCTCAATTTAAAGTCTTAGGACCATAAAAGGCGCATTTATTATCCGATGTCGCCGAAATTTGGGACAGTGAGTTAAGTTAATCCCCTCAACATACTTCTGCAATCGGTCAAGAATTGGATATAGCTCGGTCCAGGATTGGATATAGCTGCCATATAGACCGGATATAGCCAAAATTGGCCCAGATCGGTCTAGATTTAGTTATAGCTGCCTTATAGACCGATCTCTCGATTTAAGGTCTTTGGCCCATAAAAAGCGCATTTATTGTCCGATTTTGCCAAAATTTGCCTTAGACCCCCCAAAATAGTTCTGCAATATGGCTCCGATCGGTCCAGATTTGGATATAGCTGCCATATAGACCGGTCTCTTGATGTAAGGTCTTAGGCCCATAAAAAGCGCATTTATTATCCGATTTTGCCAAAATTTGGGACAGTGGGTTGCGATAGGCACTTCGACATCCTTCTTCAATTTGGTTCAGATCGGTTCTGAATTGGATATAACTGCCATATTGACCGATCTCTTGATTTAAGGTCTTAGGCCCATAAAAGGCGCATTTATTGTCCGAAATTTGAGACAGTGAGTTATGTTAGGCCCTTCGATATCCCTCTGCAATTTGGTCCAGATCGGTCTAGATTTGGATATAGCTGCCATATAGACAGATCTCTCGATTTAAAGTCTTAGGACCATAAAAGGCGCATTTATTACCCGATTTTGCCAAAATTTGGGACAGCGAATTGTGTAGGACCCTTCGACATTCTTCTGTAATTTGGTCAAGATCGGTCTAGATTTGGATATAGCTGATATATAGACAGATCTCTCGATTTAAGGTTTTTGGGCCATAAAAGTTAAGCTCCTTCGACATTCTTCTTCAATTTGGCTTAGATCGGTCAATATTTGGATATAGCTGCCATATAGACCGATCTCTTGATTTAAGGTCTGAGGCCCATAAAAGGCTCTTTTATTGTCCGATTTCTCCGAAATTTGAGACTTTGAGTTTTGTTAGGCTCTTCCACAATCATCTTCAATTTGGCTCAGATCGGTCCAGATTTGGATATAGCTGCCATATGGACCGATCCGCCGATTGGGCCCATAAGGGCGCATTTATTCTCCGATTTAGCCAAAATTTGGGACACTGAGTTATGTTAGTCCCTTAGATATCCTACTTCAATTTAGCCCAGATCGGTACAGATTTTGATTTAGCTGCCATATAGATCGATCCTCCGATTTAGGGTCTTAGGCCCATAAAAAGCGCATTTATTATCCGATTTTGCCAAAATTTGGCACAGTGGGTTGTGTTAGGCCCTTTGACATCCTTCTTCGATTTGGCCCACATCGGCCCAGATTTGGATATAGCTGCCATATACACCGATCTCTCGATTTAAGGTCTTGGATCCATAAATGGCGCATTTCTTACCTGATTTTACCAAAATTTGTGACAGTGAGTTAAGTTAAGCCCTTTGACATCCTTCTTCGATTTGGCCCACATCGGTCCCGATTTGGATATAGCTGCCTTATAGACCGATCAGCCGGTTTAAGATCTTGGCCCCATAAAAGGCGCATTTATTGTCCGATTTTGCCAAAATTTAGAACAGCGAGTTGTTTTAGTCCCCTCGACATTATTTTTCAATTTGAACCAGATTGGTCCAGATTTGGAAATAGCTGCCATATAGACCGATCTCTCGATTTAAGGTCTTAGAGGGCGCATTTATTGTCTGAATGCTAAAATAACAGTTCGATTAACAAGTCCATTCTTCCCAGACTTAGACAACATAACTTCTTCTCTGTTTACAATTTATATCTGCTTTCAGCCGATGACAATAATCAAGCCATGATCCTTAAGATGATATGGCTGAAAAGCCAATCAGTTAACCAGTTTTCTAACTTTGTCAGAGCTCGATGCCAAAGAAAACCAACAAAACTGTGGAAGTATTTACAGTTCTCTTTTAAATTATATTTGTTGTCTTGCAAATGTCTGTCTGTCCGCTCAAAAGAGCAGAGAGAAAATCTTAAAATTTATGGTAAATTTTTGTAAATTAAGTTCACCTAAATGACAGCTGGATTTAAAAGTGGAATTTATTTTCTTTGGGTTGTGGTTGCTGTGTTTTTTCCTCTTTTGATGATTTTTTTCTGCCACATTTCCATTAACTTTTTCTTCTTCATCTTAGGTGAGTTACAAGACATCCCATGTGTTGGACATTGGGCTGTGTTACCTCATCGTAAGATGGCAAATCGAGTTGTTGGAGGAGCTCAAAACGTATTCCTAGTTTGCTGGCTTGACTGTCTGTTATGGCTGGCAGCTTTAGGTCACTGAGCTTGTCCACTTAATCGCACTTTATGCGCATGTGTGCACCCGCTTCTGCAGCAACATAAATTTGCAATTTAACTGCTTTAACACAAAAACTGAAGAGAAAAAACCAAGCCAAGCCAAGTCAAGGCGAGGACGAGACTTAGTAACCAAGAAATTACAGCTGAATTACTTTAGAGACACATGTGATCTTGCAAATCGAAATATCTTAAAAATACGATTGCCGAAAAAATGTTTACAGTGGCGGGCATTCTTTGTTGCGGAAATCACGATTGCGAACGCGTAACGCTAGCCGCTTGACATATTGCATAGATACTTAACATTGATGTAGGTCGTTCGGGATTGCAAATGGGCCACTTCGATTCAGATTTGGATATAGCTCCCATATGAACCGAATTTTGCGCAAAGTGTTCTGTTACGACTTCATACAACTGGGCCAAGTATGGTCCAAAACGAGATAGAAACAGGGAGGATAAAAGATGGTGAAATCAGGACATTAGGTTACTCAGAACCAATGCTAGAAAGGCTTTCAATTGCGGCCAGTAGGAGTGGCGACAGAAAGTTATGGACGGTTTACAGAGACAAGGGAGGATTGATAGAGGAGTTGTCCATTGTCAAGAACACCTTGAGATTCAGAAAATTGTTGGCAGATTACGCCCCTTTTGCAGGAAATTTGCAGAGGCCTGTCGGAGAGTGGACTGCGTCGCCCGGGGATACATTAAATCATTTGTTGAAGACAAACTTCCCTGACTGTGGTCGTGCGGGTCGGAAAGTGGAGGTATTATATCCTGTACAGGACAATGATATGGACGCGCTAGCCATGGATTCAGTGACCCATGACAGCGTTTATTGGGCATTAAACACCTTTGGGTCCTATAAGTCTCCTGGTCCAGATGGCTGTCCGTCCTCCTTCTTCGTCAAGACGCTTGAGAGTATTTTTGACTTTCATATCAGAGGTAGGCTACCAAGGCAATATTTCTTCGTTGGCATTACATTTCTGGACATAGAGAGAGACCGACAGCCATAGTGGCAGCTTTAAGGGACGCTGGTGTGGAGAGCGGCATTGCAGGCTAGATAATGAGTATGCTTCTGCACAGGAAGATTACGGCCACTTGCCATCGGGAAGTTCGTTCGCCCTCAGTGTTATGGCGGCTATCTTTTCGTGTCATTGTCTTGTTGGGAGGAGTTAGAGTCTGCGGCCTAGATTCATGCACCGGAGGTTAATGCAAGGAAGACTGAGTTGGTGAGAAGGCGGAAGGTGCCTGGGTTTTTACTGGCGATGCTTCAGGGGCTGGCCTTGAAGCTGTCAGGGTCGGCAAGGTTCCTTGTAGTTATTCTGAACAGTAAGTTGAGCTAGGGCTTGAATTTGGAGTCTGAGGTCAAAAACGCCTTAGCGGCTATCTATTCGTGTCATTGTCTTCTTGAAAGGAGTTAGAGTTCCACCGCACCACCGCTGTGACTGGTGCTGAACTATGGTTGCCACGTCTGATGGCCTATGACAGAGTTCGCCTCTCATGTAGGGCACCTGGATAGGGTAATTAGGGTGCCTCTGAGATTTATAAGTGGGGCTATGGGTACTACTGCGACCAGATCCTTGGAGGTACTGCTGGTGATTCAGCTGATTGACCTGTATGTCATTAAATCAGCCGAGATGACTCTGCTCAGGTTGTTGCAACTGAATCAGCTTCGAAGGATACCGGTCTATTCGACGGGACAATGGCCGACTTGCAGTCTGACTTCTTGACGAGGGTGGAATTTGTGAACTGTAGGCTGCGTATGCTAATACCTACCCTGGCTGAGAGGCAGAAGGGACGTATTTAACAGATGGAACCCAACAGCAGGTTGTGAGCATACGAAACAACTAAGGGACGAATGTTCGACTGCTAACATAAATGTTCTATTGTCGATGGAGAGGATTCATCTAGGAACGGTTATTGGAATTATATAAGGATATAATAAGCTAACTATACACATGACTCGTATAGGCATAAGAATTGACGACATCTGCCGCTGGAGTCAGGGAACTAACTCCGTCAAGGTTTGTAATCATTTCTTTTGCCAATGTCCGGCATTAAGTCATAGTAGGTATAAGATACTGGGATCTCTTTTCTTTCAGACATTGGAGGAGTTAAGAGGAACGAATTCAAATAGATTGACATTTTTATACCCTCCACCATAGGATGGGGGTATACTAATTTCGTCATTCTGTTTGTAACTCCTCGAAATATTCGAATAAGACCCTATAAACTTCGTCCGTCCGTCTGTCCGTCCATCTGTCCGTCCGTCCGTCTGTCGAAAGCACGCTAACTTTCGAAGGAGTAAAGCCAGCCGCTAGAAATTTTGCACAAGTACTTCTTATATGTGTAAGTCAGTTGGGATTGTAAATGGGCCATATCGGTCCAGGTTTTGGTATAGCTGCCATATAAACCGGTCTCGGGTCTTGATTTTTTGAGGCACTAGAGGACACAATTATTATCCGATTTGGCTGAATTTTTGCATGAGGTGTTTTATTACGACTTCCAGCAATTTTTCTGAGTATGGTTGAAATCGGACCATAACCTGTTATAGCTGCCATATAAACCGATCTTGACTTCATGAGGCACTAGAGGGCACAGTTTTTATCCATTTTGGCTGAAATTTTGCATGACGTGTTTTGTTATGACTTCCAATAAATGTGCTGAGTATGGTTGAAATCGGTCGATAACCTGATATAGCTGCCATATAAACCGATCGCGGGTCTTGACTTCTTGAGCCACTAGAGGGCACAATTGTTATCCGATTTGGCTGAAATTTTGCATGACGTGTTTTGTTATAACTTCCAACAACTGTGCTGAGTATGGGTGAAATCGGTCCATAACCTGATATAGCTGCCATATAAACCGATCGCGGGTCTTGACTTCTTGAGCCACTAGAGGGCACTATTTTTATCCGATTTGGCTGAAATTTTGCATGACGTGTTTCGTTATGACTTCCAACAATTGTGCTCAGTATGGTTTAAATCGGTTCATAACCTGATATAGCTGCCATATAAACCGATCTCGGGTCTTGACTTCTTGAGCCACTAGAAGGCACAATTCTCATCCGATTTGGCTGAAATATTGCTCGAGGTGTTTTGTAATGACTTCCAACAACTGTGTTGAGTATGGTTGAAATCGGTCTATAACCTAATATAGCTGCCATATAAACCCATCTCGGGTCTTGACTTCTTGAGGCATTATAGGGCACAATTCTTATCCGATTTGGCTGAAATTTTGCACAGCGTGTTTTGTTATGACTTCCAAATTTTGTACAACGGCTTCTTCCATGACCTCCAACGTACGTTTCAAATACGATTTGAATCGGTCTATAACCAAATATAGCTCCTATATAAACCTTTCTGCTGATTTTATTTCTCAAGCCTCTTGAGGGCGTAATTCTTATATGATTTGCATGAAATTTTGCACAGTGACTTCTCCTACAACCTCTCACATACGATATAGTTCCCTATTTTACTTCTTGCCAAGCATAGCCGGTGACTTTCTGCCATACCTCGTTGTATGCTGAACGAGCCTTTCTTTTTTCCTCCGACTCTCCTCATGTTTTTCTTACCCATTTTTGTTGAGCAAGAAGAATTTATGATCCAAAGTCACATAATTTTTGTTGGCAAATAACAAATTGCTAAGGAAGTAAGCAGATTTAGTGGAAATTGTTTAATTGTGTCTACCTTCTCTGCCAGATGAGGACAAAACAGAAATTCAACGCAGGCCACAGCCGTTCTTCATTGCAATCCACCACACGCGCTTGACATCATGCGGATGAGGGAAAAAGGCAGTGGAATCACTTCACTGGACTTGGATAACGGACCGCAATGGTGGGCCAGTGTCGGACATAGGATAGCTGCGAATATATATTCGATATTTTTATGCGTTAATACGCAACTGAGATTTTACTTCATATTTGAAATATTCGTTCATACTGCACAATTCGTTGCAGTCAGAAGATTTTTTTGGTATGCCACCATCAACTATACCGGGAAGCCAAAGACAAAAAAAAAACCAAACTAAAGGCTAAGAAATCAGCTTATGTAGGTGCTGAGGAGTAATACCGAAAGGCTAAATTTTCACATGTGTCCACCTTGTTTCAGGCCTCTACGACCTCCTTGTAATCATAGAACCCCCCCGAAACCCCGCCAACCACTACTTAGTTGAGCTGCACTATGGCTGTTGGTTACTTTGGTATTTACATGGTCATACATATAGACATACAGTCTTCGAATTGGACAGACATTTTGGACATTTTGGCTGGAGTTGCAAAAAACGAAAACTTCATGCGTCGGACTTCATTGCATAAATTAAATTTGTATTGCAAATTTATGCGCCATGATGAAGTTGTTACCTGAACCAACATAATTTTTTGTCTTTTCGCTTCATTTTGGGGAGTGAGTTGGTGTCGTTCTTGCTGTTTCTACGTTCGTTACTGTTCCCGTCCTGGTGCTGCCTGTCCGTCTGTCTGTCGCTGGTTTCCATTGCCATCATCTATCCATCCATTTACCATATGGTCGGCGGTCCCACTTGGTCCTACACCGATTTGCAGTTTGTGTGTGGCATAGTGTGGGCCCCGTTTTTTGTGCTTTACCTTCTTGCATCCATATGCCAGAGTGTGTGTGTGGCATTCAGGTGGTGGTGGTGGTGATGGTGGCCACTCACTGCCAGTCTTATAATGTCTTTGAGGTTAACGCCCATTTTTCATTTTCGGGAATCTTTCGGGAGACAGAAATGGGTATTGCATAGAGGACTATGCAATACCCATATCGAAATCTTACAAGTGTTGTGTTACTCAATCCATTGGAGGACTCTGTTTGAATTGATTTGTAATACGTTACAGTGGCATTTCAATTTGAATCATGAAAGATTTAAAAAATATATCCATGAGAAATGCAATGGATGATGACAACACTTGATTTTGTTATTGTGGTAAAGAAAAGTTCAAATGACTCTTAAATTCTTCAATTAAAAGCTTACATTTACATATAAAATTAAAACAAGTAAAAAGGCAATAAGTTCGACAAGGCCGAACTTTGGATAGCCACCACCTCGGAAAAATCTGGTGAAAAATATACCACTTATGAACCCATAGCAGCTATAGGGAAATATGGTCCAATCTGGATCAACATTTCTGCAAAAGAAAAAAATCTTCCTTATATGAGTTAAAGACCTTGAATAATGAGATCGGTCTATAGGTAAGCTATACCCAAATCTGACCCAATCTACGTCATATGAGGGAAGTATTTATAACAGGGTGGATCGATCAACTAGGACGAATTTATAGAAATTTTGCTAAAGAAATTGTGGGTCTACAAAAATCTTGCTTCCGGTTTTCAACGACAAAGTCCATCCATCGGGTGTTATCTTTACATGGGTCACTACAGATATAGTCTCCATACAAACCGATCCCCAGATTTGACTTCTTGGGCCTTTAAAAGCCTAAATCTACACCAAATTCGGTTGAAATTTGGACCAAAAGCCTATCTTATGACTTACAATATGAGTGCCAAGTCTTATCTGAATCGGTCAATATGATGATATGGGCCCTCCTATGTACCGATATGACTTCTTGAGATCAAAATAATTCAAATACAAATTCAGTTAATAAGTGTTCAATTTAGCGGAATCCATGGTAGTGGGTTCCCAAAATTCGACCCGGCCGAATATACCACGCCTTAACTTGTTTTAATATAAAACCACCAAATGCAACAAGACCCTAAAATGTTTTCCAGAGACCTTACATCTAGGAACTTTGGGAAAATTTGTTTTTTATACCCTCCACCATAGGATGGGAGTTTACTAATTTCGTCATTCTGTTTGTAACACCTCGAAATATGCGTCTGAGACCCCATACATTCTGGATCGTCATATCATTTTAAGTCGATCTAGCTATGTCCGTCCGTCCGTCCGTCCGTCTGTCTGTCGAAAGCACGCTACCTTTCGAAGGAGTAAAGCCAGCCGCTTGAAATTTTTCACAAACACTTTTTATTAATGTAGGTCGGTTGGGATTGTAAATGGGCCAAATCGGTCCATGTTTTGATATAGCTGTCATATAAATCGATCTGGGGTCTTGACTTCTTGAGCCTCTAGAGGGCGCAATTCTTATCCGATTGGAATGAAATTTTGCACGAAGTGTTTCGCCATGACTTCCAACAACTGTGCTAAATTAGATTCAAATCGGTCAATAACATGATATAGCTGCCATATAAACCGATCTAGGGTCTTGACTTCTTCAGCTTATAGGGGGCGTAATTCTTATTCGATTTGGCTGTAGTTTTGCACATGGTGTTGTGGTGTCCCTTCCAACCACTGTGCTAAGTACGGTTAAAATCGGCTAATAACCTGGTATAGCTGCCATACAAACCGATCTTGGGTCTTGACTTCTTCAGCTTATAGGGGGCGTAATTCTTATCCGATTTGGCTGTAGTTTTGCACGTGGTGTTTTGGTGTCACTTCCAACCACTGTGCTAAGTACGGTTTAAATCGGTTAATAACCTGGTGTAGCTGCCAAATAAACCGATCTTGGATTTTGACTTCTTGAGCAGCTAGAGGGCGCAATTCTCATCCGATATGGCTGCAATTTTGACGAAAGATTGTTTACATACATACCCGAGGTGGTGGATATCCAAAGTTCGGCCCGGCCGAACTTCACACCTGTTTTTTTGTTTTTTTTTTTTTTATTTTTGGACAACCTTGGCCTTGAAAATTTGCACACAATCTCTCAGCTCTAACCATTCGAAATTTCAAAGAGATATTTCTACCTGTTCTCACTCGGGATATTTTTTTTTTTTTTTTTTTGATATTCTCCCACTGTGCAATGTCGCATCATCACTCCCTCATTCCCTACACATGATACACATACCGCACCTATTCTGCATGAGTGCGCTCGTAGTAGAGATGTATATGTGAGTGATTCTTCACTAAAGCTCACGCACTCTCACAATAAAAAAAAAACTCACTCACTTACGATGTTTTTATGTCAACTCAAGATCACACACGCTCATGAGGCAAAAATTTTACTCACGTACATTGAAGCACGTCTCACAAGAAAATCACGACTCCTGAGACAATCACAACTCATGAGACAATGACCACTAACGAGGCACTCACGGGAAAATTACGGCTCACGGCATAAATTACGACTCGCAAAAAAAAAAAATCACGATTCACATGAGTCGTGATTTGTGATTAGTGACGTGAGCATGATTTCATTTACTCATTCAAGTGAATGGATTTGGATCTCATTTACATATCACGTGACACACGCGTGGACCTCACTCAGCGTGGACTCACGAATCACGTGACTCAGGCCTGACTCGGTAACTCCCGTGGCCCCCTCTATATCGTAGACCCTATGTGTCCTGATCCGATCAGTAATAGCATCGCCTTCTCATGATTCACGTGAGTCGTGTGATGAGTGTCATGAGCTGGATTTCGCTCACTTCATGCACGTTGTTGGATTTGGATCTCACTTACGTATCATGCAACTCACCCGTGACTCACCAATCACGTTACTCAGCCGTGATTCGTGCATGACTCCACAACTCACGTGCCCACCTTTAGCTGGCAATCCTATATTTCCTGTTCTGATACCGAATGCTATACTGATCTCCTTCTTACTTACTTCCGCTAATAGCCTCGTCTTCTCACGGTCCGGATCTTCTCATAGGAGTTTCGACGTCTTACCGACCGTTTCACTGTTCCATAGGGCTACATCCGCATTCGTAGTTCACTCCCTTATAACTTGGAATGAATCGCTCCAAAAGGCTTCGCATTGGCCAAGTTAACCGATGGTAGTCCTCTGGCCCCTATGGCCAATTAATCTGCTCTTTCGTTCACCTTACTCTGTTATGGTCCAGCACCCAAACAATGCGCATCTTGGCAACATCAGAGAATGAGTTCATCTACTTCTTGTGCTTCATGACCATTCTTGACCCCACCGCCCTGGTTGTTTTAGCCCTCAGGGCCTTTTTCGTGTTATATTTTAACATCATAACACCTCACGCATACCGTGATCGCCCGGCCTGCTCCGCCTGCAGAACCGTGTTATGCTCAGGTTCCTGGGACTCAATGTTGACCCCAGGCCCATTTAGCTATCTAACTTTGATCCATCCATGTAACATAAACTTCCAGCTAGCAATGCCAGAGTTCCGTCAATCCAAGACTAAGCCGCAAGCAGCAGTGCCTCGCACTCGACCTCAAGTGTCATCTCTTTTATTCAATATGAAGCCTCTTCCATTTCATTCAGGTTTCCTACCGCCACTCCGATTATACTGGAGTGGTATAAGCTGCTCCAAACCTCTATCCATTGATCCATTGCCTTAAGTCTAATAGCCGCAGTGGCTGCCTCACATTTAGACTGTATGCCTCACACTTAATCTAAGGGCCGGATATCTAGAATAGTCTTCAGTTCCCAATTAGGCGTGGTCCCCATTACTCCTCCTAAACTAAGACTACATGTTATCTGAACCTATTGCAGTCTCTCCATATTGGACTTCCTGTCCATTACCGTTAAACAAACTATTGAGGAGCTAGTAAGTATTATTCTAATCATGCTCCTGCAGAGCCAGTGTACTATCCTCAAGCCCCTTTTCGAGCCTAGGATCCGTCTACATAGTGCCCTACATTTGTGAGCCTTTTCAGTATGCTCCTGGATGACGAACTTCCTGTTCAATTTCCTATCCAAGATAACTACCTTGGCAAATGTTCAAAAAGTTCTGTTGACGGAACGAGGTGCGTTCAATAGGTCCACCTTTCTCCTTCGCGTGAACAGGCAGATCTGAGCCTTCTCTGTGTTCACATTCAGGCGCCTAGGTCTAGTCTAGTGGCATGCCGACTCTTAGACCTTCTGAGCCCTGCTGCTTAGCTGATTAAGACACCTACCCTTTAGAGGTATTATAACATTATCTGGGTTGCAGGCGGGTTCAAAACCCTACTCAGTCAGGATCCTTAGTAGACTATTTATGGTGGTCACCCTTTGAAGGGAGCCACCGTGGTGCATAGGTTTGCGTTCCCACCTATCGTGCCCAAGCGTCCGGGTTCAAATCCTGCCGGCGAGAACACCTTAAAACATTTTTCAGCGGTGGTTATCCCCTCACCAAATGCTGGCGACATTTGTGAGTATTTCAGCCATGTACAATTTCTCAACCAAGAGGTGTCACTTTTCAGCGACACGCCGTTCGGACTCGGCATAAAACAGGAGGTCCCCTTATCATTGAGCCTTTGAGAAAATAGTTTCCCTCTAATTCGTTCCGCAATGGGATGTTTGGGAAACACTAAACACATTGTACCCTTTGAAGTAGCAAAAATGCCCCCTTTGGCGTGCCCTGTGCCACCTTCACCCTCATATATATGTCATGGACCCACAATTTATCCCTCTATTCCTCAGCATTTGGTGAAATTTGTATCTAAGGATACCTTGGCGCAGAGGTTAGCATGTCCGCCTATGACGCTGAACGTCTGGGTTCGAATCCTGACAGGACCATCAGAATTTTGTTCAGCAGTGGTTATTCCCTCCTAATGCTGGCGACATTTTTGAGGTACTTTGCCATGTAAAAACTTCTCCCCAAAGAAGTGTTGCTCCGCGACACGCCGTTCGGACGCGGCTATAAAAAGGAGGTCCCTTATCATTGCACTTACAATTGAATCGGGCAGCACACATTGATTTGTGAGAAGTTTACCCCAGTTCCCTAATGGAATGTTCATGGGCAAATTTGAATTTAGAAAAGGACACGATGAACCAAGTTCAGGTCTAAGTATTGGATCAGAAGTATACATATCAAGTTTTGGAGGATTCTCTAGGACGAAAACCGCATTGAAAAGGACCAATTATTTCTTTTAATTTAGATTTTACTCTTTCACACAGTACGATCGATAGTTTCTGGTATACGATGGGGAGGAGGCAGACGGAACGTAGTATGATGAGGTTCCGATCATCGCATATGCGTTCTTCTAACCAGATCCCGCAAACGAGCGTTATCAGAACCTCGCCTTCTTTCTTCAAAAGTTCAGCCGGCAACCCATCGGCTTCTTCTGCCTTGTCGTTTTTTTTTTTAGCCTTTGGGAACTATGTTCAATTGTATGGTTATTTTGCTGACTGACAATGTCAACATTCCTTAAAAGAAGTACTGGTTCAAAATTATTCACCAAAAGGTTTATTTGTTTGAAAGTTGGCGGCCTTTTGGTAAGATTTAAACTTAGCCATGTCATAGCGATTCAAAATTCTTACTCGCATTTTTCATCCATATTTTGTGGTTCTATAAACGAAATTTCCAAATTATTATACCCTTTTCCTTCAATGTCGATGATGTAAAGTCTACAAATGACAAATCAAATCAAAGTTATTATCCCTTGATATGACTATTAGAACCTGCTCCTCGCTCCATAGACTGGCTGACTGGCTGCCTAGTTGGCTGACCTGTCATAATCGTGTTGGAATATTTTATTTATTTATTTGAAACATCCCGCTGGGCATTTTCACCTTTACAACTAATTATGGCATTCATAACCACTTTGAAAAGGGGGACAAGCGGACACATGAACACGGACAGACAGGCAGCAGCATCATTGTCAACTGCTCGATGCAATTTAAATTAAAAACAAGTTTGACTTTCGAAGAGCATCGATTGTAGCAAGCCATTCAATAAATTAGTTTAATATGCTAAATATACGGCTTAATGAACACTTTTTTCTTGTTAAATAATTTAAACAATTATTATTAATGATAAATAATTTAGGCAAATGCCGGGATGCATTTGCATGCTAACAAACAGTAAGCACCTGCATGCAACAAAGTCAACTATGGTGATGATGGTAATGATGACGATGGTGTCCAAGACTTCACCACTTCAATGGAAAACATGATCAGCAATGAAGCCCATGAGAAAACATTAGCTTTAATGAACTGAAGGTTTGAACTGTTTTGATGGAAATGAATTTTTGATTTTCCTACTGCACTATACCCCAATTCATTTACCATAGGAAGCGGAAAACCTTCATTATATTGTTTTCCAAAATACAATACTTCAAGATGCATAAATATTTTCCCCTCAATATTCTATTACGGTACGGGGTATATTTTTATCGAAGAGTGCATTCATATTCAAGTCTTAGCTCTATGATATGGCAACGCCTTTTTTAAGCTGAGTCCCAAAGGCGTACTCTGGTTCAGGATTTAATTTCACTGGACGAAAATCCAATTTTTTACTACCACAGATTTTAAACATTTTAATGCCAGTCGATAGTAAACATGTAGAAACTTAAGGAGCCAAAAGATTAGAACAAAATAATTGCCATTGTAGGCGTGATTTGCTCTAAAAAAAAAAAAAAATATATTATTTACATAAAGTAAAAGCGTGCCAAGTTCGGCCGGGCCGAATCTTGGGAACCCACCACCAAGGATTCTGCTAAAATTTTATGCAAGCTTAAGGGCTTAGTTGAAGGGCTTACTTTCATTCTACTTACCAAACTTCCGTCAAACAAGGATAATCGACAGACCGGTTTATATGGAAGCTATATCAGATTACGGCATAAATTACATCTCACGATTCACATGAGTCGTGATTAGTGACGTGAGCATGATTTCACTTACTCATGCAAGTGATTGGACACACACTCGTGGACCTCATTCAGCGTGGACTCACGAATCACGTGACCCAGGCCTGACTCGACAACTCGCGTGGACCCCTCTATATCATAGATCCTATGTGTCCTGTTATGATACCGAAAGCTATACTGATCTCCTTCTTACCTCCTTTCGGTAGTAGTCTCTTCTTCTCACGGTTCATCTGGGTCTTGATTAGTATCCTGAGTTTGATTTCACTCACTTCATGTGATTGGATTTGGATCTCACTTACAAATCACGTAACTTACGAATAATTCACACATGACACACAAATCGCTCGCGACTCGCCAACTTACGTGCCCACCTCGTAATCCAGTGTGTCCTGTTATGATAGCGATAGCTATACTGATATCCTTCTTTCTTCCTTTCGTTTATATCCTCGTCTTCTCACGATCCGAATCTTCTCATAGGATTTTCGACGTCTTACCGACCGTTTCATTGTTCCACAGTACTACAGGCGTTATCATTGCGAAAACCCTTATAATTCGTAATGCGTCGCCCCGAAAGGCTTGGCATTCACCAAGTTTACTGATGGTAGTCCTCTAGCCTCTACGGCCAATTCGTATGGCCTTACGTTGCCCATTACTCCGCTATTACCCGACACCCAAACAATGCGAATCGTGTCCTCCTCAAAGATGACATTAATCTCCTTTTTACACTCCAAGAGGAGTTTAGCATCGTACCGTCTATATACCGATTTGGACCGTACCTGGTACAGTTGTTAGAAGTCATAACAGAACACTACATGAAAAATTTTATATGGGAGCTATATCAGATTATTAACCAATTTGGACTTTACTTAGCACAGTTGTTGGAAGTCGTAACAGAGCACCGCGTACAAAATTTCAGCCGATTTGGACAAAAATTGCAGCTTGTAAGGACTCAAGAAGTCAAATCGGGAAATCTAAATCTGAATCGATATGGCCCATTTGCAATCCCCAAATTGTTAGTATTGTGCAAAATTTCAAGCGGCTACCTTTACACGTTCAACCGCTACCGTGATTTTGACAGATGGACGGATGGATGGACGAACGGATGGATGGACGGACGGATGGATGGACGGACGGATGGATAGACGGACGGATGGATGGACGGACCATGTCCGTCCGTCCATCCATCCATCTATATCGACTCAGAATGTCGAGACGATGAAGAATATGGTCTTTATGGTTAGATCGGTCCATATAGCAGCTATATCCAAATATGTTCCGATTTGGCCCGTTTAAGAAATTAACCAGCGTGCATCAAAAAGACTCATCTGTGCGAAATTTTAGCTCAATATCTCAATTTTGGAAGGCACACGGACATTGTTAAATAGTCTCAGAATTTTAGGATCCAAAAGAATTTAACGATCCGAAATATATATACTTGGTAAGGTCGAAAAATGACATTTCGATGTGTTGCAAACGGAATGACTAAATGGATATAACCCCTATGCTATGGTAGTGCGTATAAAAATTATTAGCAAAACAAACAAAAATTACTCTAAGTGCCACAACCTTTGAGGCGCTAAATCGGTCCATCGCATTAAGCAACTGAACTTCTCACATATCAACGGGTGCTTCAAGTTTAAGCTCAATATGGGCAAGTACGAACAGGGTGCCGCAGTGTGGCACCTCAATGGGGAGAAGTTTTCACATGGCAAAGTACCTCATAAATGTCGCCTGCAATAGGAGGGGATAACTATCGCTGAAAATTGTTTATGATGTTTTCACCAGTATTCGGATCCAGACTTTCAGCGCCATAGGCGGATATGCTAACCTTTGCGCTACTACGACTTCCCAATATTTAGATATAGCTGTCATTTTAACCGATATCCCGATTTAAGTTCTCGGTGTCATAAAGGCGCATTTATTATCTAATAGCGCTGAAACTTGGCACAGAGAGTTGTTTTAGTATCCTTAATAGCCGTATGGAGTATGGTTTACATGGGACAATATCTTTATGTAGCCCCATAATATAGACCGATATCCCGATTTAAGGTCTAAGACTATCTAGGCCATAATTTTGAATATGATACAGATCGGACAATGTTTTGATATAGCCCCTGTATAAATCGATCAACCGATGTAAGGCCTAAGGCTCATAGAAGCCGAATTTATTACCCGATTTCGCTGAAACTTGGCACTGAAAGCTGTGGTAGGTCTTTCGTCGTCAGTGCAGAGTATGGTTCAGATTGTACCATATTTGGATATAGCTGCCATATACGCCGATCTCCCGATTTATGGTCTTGCACCCCATATATGGCTTATGTATTACTCGATTCCGCTGAATTTTGGAACAGTGAGTTTAGTTTGAAATTTTTGCTGGGTTGGACCTAGATCAGATCATAATTCTATATAGCTGCTGTGGTTTCATAAATGGTTCATATTCACTGGATTTTGTCAAAATGTGACAAAACATCGGTTGTGGGTAGCCAATGTTCGGTCCAGCCGAACTTAATGCCTTTTTAAGTCTTCTACCCTCCACCATAGGATGGGGGTATACTGACTTCATCATTCCGTTTGTAGCACTTTGAAATATTCGTCAAGACCCCTTAAAGTACATTTATTCTTGTTCGACATGATGTTTTAAATCGATCTACCCGTCCGTCCGTTTGTCTGTCGAAAGCAAACTAACTCCCGAAGGAGTAAAGCTAGGCGATTGAAATTTTGCACAAATACTACTTAAAAGTGTAGGTCGTTTGGGATTGTAAGTGGGCCTAATCGGTCCATGTTTTAATATAGCTTCCATATAAACCGATCTCCCGATTTGTGCCAAGTATGGTCTGAATCGGTTCATAACGTGATATAGCTGCCATATAGACCGATGCTCCGATTTAGGGTCTTAGGCCCATAAAAGCAACATTTATTATCCGATTTTGCTGAAATTTGGGACCGTGAGTTGTGTTGGGCCCTCGACATCCTTCATCAATTTGGCCTACATCGGTCCAGATTTGGATATAGCGGCCATATAGACCGATCCTCCGATTTAGGGTCTTAGGCCCATAAAGCCACATTTATTATCCGATTGTGGTGAAATTTGGAACAGAGGGTTTTGTTGGGCCCTTCGATATATTTCTTCAATTTGGCCCAGATCGGTTCAGTTTTGGATATAGCTGCCATATAGACCGATCCTCCGACTTAGGGTCTTAGGCCCATAAAAGCCACATTTATTATCCGATTTTGCTGAAATTTGGGACAGTGAGTTGTGTCAGACCCTTCGACATATTTCTTCAATTTAGCCCAGATCGGTACAAATTTGTATATAGCTGCCATATAGACCGATCCTCCGATTTAGGGTCTTAAGCCCATAAAAGCCACATTTATTATCCGATTTTGCCAAAATTTGGGACAGTGAGTCGTGTTAGCCTCTTCGACATATTTCTGCAAATTGGCCCTGATCGGTTTGGATTTGGATATACCTGCCATATAGACCGATCTCTGGATTTAAGGTTTTGGGCCCATAAAAGGAGCATTTATAGTCCGATGTTGCCGAAATTTGGGACAGTGAGTGGTGTTAGGCCCTTCGACATCTTTCTTCAATTTGGCCTAGATCGGTCTAAATTTGGTTATAGCTGTCATATAGACCGATCCTCCGATTTAGGGTTTTAGTCCCATAAAAGCCAAATTTATTATCCGATATTGCCAAAATTTGGGACAGTGACTTGCGTTAGGCCCTTCGACATCCTTCTTCAATTTTGCCTAGATCGGTCCAGATTTGGATATAGCTGCCATATAGACCGATCCTCCGATTTAGGGTCTTAGGCCCATAAAAGCCACATTTATTATCCGATTTTGCTGAAATTTGGGACAGTGAGTTGTGTTAGGCCCTTCAACACCCTTCGTCAATTTGGTGCAGATCGGTCCAGTTTTGGATATAGCTGCCTTAGAGACCGATTCTCCGATTTAGGGTCTTAGACCCATAAAAGCCATATTTATTATCCGATTTTGCTGAAATTTGGGACAGTAAATTGTGTTAGGTCCTTTGCTATCCCATCAATTTGATGCAGATCGGTCCAGTTTTGGATATAGCTGCCATAGAGACCGATCTGTCGATTTCACGTTTTGGACCCATAAAATGCTCATTTATTGTCCGATGTCGCCGAAATTTGGGATTGTGAGTTGAGTTAGGCCCTTCGACATAATCGGTTAAGATTTGGATATAGCTGACATATAGACCGGTCTCTCTATTTAAGGTTTTGGGTCCATAAAAGGTGCATTTATTGTCCGATGTCGCCGAAATTCAGGACAGTGAGTTAGGTTAAGCCTTTCGACTTCCTTCTGCAATATGGCCCAGATCAGTCCTGATTTGAAAATAGCTGCCATATAGACCAATCTCTCGATATAAGGTTTTGGGTCCATAAAAGGCGCATTTATTGTCCGATTTCGCCGAAATTTAGGACGGTGAGTTGATATAGACCAATATCTCGATTTAGAGTTTTAGCCCCATGAAAGGCGCACTTATAATCCGATTTCACTGAAATTTAACAATGTGAGTTATGTTAGGCTCTTCGACATCCGTGTCGTATATGGTTTAGATCGGTTTATTTTTAGATATAGCTACTAAAAAGACCAATATTCTGTTATACACAATTGAACAATGACTTGTACATATTCGAATTTGGTCCAAATCGGAACATATATCGATATAACTGCTATGGGACACAAGGCATGCAATTTTCACCGGATTTTGATGAAAGGTGTTTTACATATATACCCGAGGTGGTGGGTATCGGCCGAACTTAACGCGCTTTACTTGTTTTTGATTAGGTTTTCGAAAATTAAATAACATATCCCACAGCGTTGGCTGTCATTTTAGTAAAATGTCTTTAACGCAAAAAAAAAAAAGATTCCAACAAAATGCCGTGAAAATCATCATGCCAAATGAAAAAAATATGCACAGAAAACCAAAGAATTATGTATAATATCTATAAATACTACAAGCAAATTATATGAAACATGCAATGCACCTCAGAGGCAACACGCAGTTTATGAATAATTTAACAGTTCTCATCCCAAATCGAATGCGGTCTAAAATGTTGCACATGGAGCCTCTGAGCTTTACCTGGTGTGTGTTTCATATTTCAAATCCATATCCCAGATTTGTAGCTTGACAAAAAAAAACGGCAGCAAAAAAACGCCAACAATAGAATTGCTGGGTTCCAAACGATTTATGTCAAATCTGAATGTTATGATTATCAATTCTATATCATATTCCAATTCGTGCATTTATGGCTGAGAGAATTATTTTATGGATTTCCCCGGGTGCTTCTTGGCCTTTAGAATATGCTGAAATCAGTTGAGGTTGGGAGGTCGAAATCAACTCATTGAATTTCCATAAAAAAGAACTAAAGCAGCAATTTTACGCTTAATGTGATGATTGCATGTCATTAGTAAATGCCTTTTAGAATAATTGCTAGCATGTGAAATTTTCGTTTTAATAATAAGCCCTCTTGGGCTGAGACTAGCATAAAAACATGTTAAAATGGCCGGGCCTAATCTTGGGAAGCCATCACCAAGGATTCTGCTAAAAAAAAGCTTCTAGGAGCCGAGCAAGGCTAAACGAGAGATCGGTTTATGTGGTAGCTATAGAAGGTTGTAGACCGAGCATTTGTAGGAAGTCCTAACATAAGACTAAGTACAAAATTTCAGCCAAATCGGATTAGAATTGGGACCCAAATCGGGAGATTTGTTTATATGGGAGCTAAATCAGGTTATAGACCGATTTAAACCATACTTGTCACTAGTGTTGGAAGTCACAACAAAACCCTCCTTGCAAAGTTTAAGCCAAATCGGATATCAATTGCGGCTTCCAAGGGTGTAAAAAGTAAAATCGGGAGATCGATTCATATGGGAGCTACGAACCGATTTGGACCATATATGACACTAAGGTAGAAACTGGTACCAAAACACTCTGTACTGTACAAAGTTCTGAATCCTGAATATGGTCCGGTTTCTGCAGATAAATCTCCATTATTGTAAAGCCGCTTCGGCGACACTAAAGGAACTCCTGATGGCAGGGGGATTTGACGTAATTCTTATCCAGGAACCATGAGTGTATGGAGGAATGGTTCGAGAACTAAAAATGCCAGGATTTAAACTACTCAAAGGTACTGGGAATGGGAGACACGGAGCCTGTATTCTTGCAAAGAATACATTTTTTCTTCTTCCGTCGCTAAGCACTGAAGATTCTATAGTAGCCAGCCTTGAAACAAATAAGTCTCATTACTGGCTAACTTCTATATATATGGCACAGGATCCAGAAATGCTGCCATCAAGCCTTACGTTGCTGGTTGAAGCCGTTTCTGCAGCCTCCATGTAGGAAGTGATGCTAATGCAATCAGAAAATTTGTAATAAAGAGGATATTACCTTTGTTATGGAAGATATAAGCGGAAGAATATGCGACTGGGAATTGTTGGATGACCACAGCTTCTCCGATTATCATTATAATAGTTTCAGCCTTGCAGAAAATACTGCTGTGATTCCTCGGCTAAACAGAAGAAAATCGAATTGGGATACATTTCGTCAAAAATTCTGCACCTCTATCCCTTCCAGACCAGAAAAGGAAGTGGAAACTGCGGAGGATATAGACATTATGGTCGGGCGGATCATAAAGACCCTGAATGAATCGCTTGTATCAACATGTCCTAGTGCCAAGCCAAGGGGCAATCAGCGACCGCCATGGGGGCCGCTGATTGATTGGTTGGTCCCTAGACCAACCAGAGCTGGTTGGTCTAGGGAAGGACTGCAGAAAACTCATTAACAGGGCGAAAGCCATAAGAGCACCATAGGATATAAGGGCGAGCTGAGAAAGGCTCAGAACAAATCGTGGTTGAAATTCTGCAGCTTCGTGGAAGCTACATCTTAGGCCTCTAGGCTAAGAAAGATTCTGTCCCCAAGACTTATTACTGTGGGATATAGTCAGAAGTCAGAGAATGTATGAACAATGTCTGGTGAGGAAATACTAGAACTTCTCGTTGATACACATTTCCCGGGAAACTCTCCAACGGAGAACAGAAGAGGTTGTCACTGGTATGCAATCGTCGAAGGTTATTATGGAAATTGTGTCTGAGCCGAAAATCCTTGGGGCGATAAGTAGGTTCGGCTCCTTTAAGTCGCCAAGCTCTGATGATGTATAACCGGTTGAATTACAAACTATGTCTAATAGACTGGTTCCTTGGCCAAGGAAGATATACTCTGCTTGTATCAACATGCCATATATACTCTGTGGGATGCAGGGACACAAAGTACTTTTCATTCCGAAAGCAGGAAAATCTTACCACACGAATGCGAATGACAGTGAGAGAACCCTCTATGTAGCCGACAAGGTCGAAAATGGCTGTTTCAGTGGATTTGCCTTTACAATATGCATGCTGCCACCGAGGCAGCCTATGACGAAACCTGGCAGGAATATCAGAAAAATTGTCAGCGTTGGTAACCCCTGCCCAATGCTGGTGACATTTGTGAGGCACTTTACCATGTAAAAAATTTTCCCCAAAGAGGTGCCGCTCATGAGGAAATTTGCATATGCATGTTATGCCACGACAGGCGATCTCCAGGGATCTTTGCCCTAGGATATGTTTCTATCAACCTCTATCGAGTTTTCAGCATAAAGGATGACAGAGTAATAGAATGAAAAGGATGACTGTTACTCTGTCATCCTTTATGCTGAAAACTCCATAGAGGTTGATAGAAACATATCCTAGGGCAAAGATCACTGGAGATCGCCTGTCGCGGCACAACATGCATATGGAAATTTGCTCATGAGCGGCACCTCTTTGGGGAAAATTTTTTACATGGCAAAGTACCTTACAAATGTCGCCAGCATTGGGAGGGGATAACCAACGCTGAAAATTTTTCTGATATTCCTGCCAGGTTTCGTCATAGGCGGACATGCTAACCTCTGCACCTCGGTGGCAGCATGCATACAGTAAAGGCAAATACACTGAAACAGCCCTTCGCGACCTAGTCGGCAAAATAGAGGGTTCTCTCACTGTCAAGGAATAAAGTGATCGCGTATGCTGATGACGTAGCTATTTCGGTTGGGTGAAACTTGGGAGGAGTGAATTTTCTATTTACAGAAAGCTTAAATTACCTGGGTGTTGTGCTGGACATGAAATAGAACTTTAAATCCGACATTTTGGAAAGGGCAAGAAAGGCAACTCTTGCCCTATACTGCTGCAAGGGAGCCATTGGCAAAAGTCGGGGGTTTAGACCGTTCACCATGAACTAGATATATACTGCAGTTGTCCGACCTATAATGCTATATAGTGTTGTGGTCTGGTGGACGGCGCTTCAAAAGTTCACCTTCTGTTCAATACTCAACCGGATCCAAAGAATGACTTCTTTGCTCATCACAGTCACAGTGAGGACAACACCATCTTATGCACTGAATTTAATGCTACATCTAATGCCTCTGAACATAGTGGCGAGGCAAATTGCTGTGACCACTGCCGTGGGGTTAAGGGAACTTTCTCTTTACGGCTACGTACACTGTATTATCCTTGATATCAAGTCCGATGTTCCAGATAGTGTAGTGGACGGCGCTTCAAAAGTCCATCTACAGTTCAATACTCAACCGGATACAAAGGATGGTTTTTTTATACCCTCCACCATAGGATGGGGGCATACTAATTTCGTCATTCTGTTTGTAACTACTCGAAATATTCGTCTGAGACCCCATAAAGTATTTATATTCTTGATAGTCGTGAAATTTTATGTCGATCTAGCCATGTCTGTCCCTCTGTCCGTCCGTCCGTCTGTCTGTCGAAAGCACGCTAACTTCCGAAGGAGTAAAGCTAGCCACTTGAAATTTTGCACAAATACTTCTTATTAGTGTAGGTCGGTTGGTATTGTAAATGGGCCATATCGGTTCATGCTTTGATATAGCTGCCATATAAACCGATCTTGGGTCTTGACTTCTTGAACCTCTAGAGTGTACAATTCTTATCCGATTGGAATGAAATTTTGCAGGACGCGTTTTTTTATGATATCCAACAACTACGCCAAGTATGGTTCGAATCGGTCCATAACCTGATATAGCTGTCATATAAACCGATCTAGGGTCTTGACTTCTTGAGCCTCAAGAGTGCGCAATTCTTATCCGATTTGAATGAAATTTTGCACGACGTGTTTTGTTATGATATCGCACAACTGTGCCAAGTTTGGTTCAAATCGGTCCATAACTCTTTCTGATGTAACCATCATCCCAATCGATCGAATGCCTATTATAAGACCAACTTTCTCCCCTGCCGAAGCAGTGATGCAAAGTATCTGGTTGCCTACAGCGGATCTCAATTAGAATAGGATTTTACTTTTCCTGCCGGAACCTTGTCCCATTTTTAAGATGCCTTGTCTAAATTAGAATTCTACTTTACAAGATACATTTCCTGTCCCACTTTTACAAACACATTAAGCATTTAATAGAAAATTCCAATTTAGTTTCATTTACGCCTTTTTTCATCACATCAGCCCAAAGCGACAAGTGTTCCAAATGATCTTGAAATTAGGGCAACTGCTGCCATCATAGCCCAAACGACAGATGGACACAATCGAATCGAACAGCCAAGCAAGAGACGAGTGCCAAAAGCGAAAACACGAATAAAGCAAATTGAAGCCATAATCACATCATGGCTATTGGTATGGCTTGGCATATTTGGAATACTCGAACACTTGAGCATTGTTTTAAGAAAATTATTATTTTAAGCACTTGGAGCAATTTCGTAGATTAACAGCACACAAGACACTACCAACACAGTCAGGCAAGCCAGTCATAGCTTTCTCTTTGAGCATGCGGAGCCAGAAGGAAACAATCTGTGTAACTAAGAAATTGGCTGTTATTTTGGGTAGTACCACCAAGGCTTGTTGGCATGTCTGTCCCTCAGGTTTCTCTAAATGCCAGAGTTTGTGTTTTTTTTGTGAATTCCAATCCTGGATAGAAACACAATTCTTATGCCATTTAAACTAAAAACCGAAAACCGAAACTGAAACCAAGTCACATTGTAGCAATCTAAAGGGGAGGGTGCTCCTCCCCATCCCTTTTTTGGGCTGTATGCTGAGCATATCCAGCCATCCCGTCAGCCAGCTAGCATTTCAACCATCTACCATCCAGCAAATCGACTTGAGGAGCACTGACACACACATTGTGCGGCGGTGCCTGTCAGTTATTGTGATTGACAGCTTGACTTGAGATCTTCGTAAATGTTTTATTTCGCTTGTGTTACGCTGATTATTATTTTTATTATTATTATTACGTGTTACGGCGAATTAACAGGAAAATACACCAATCCAACCAACCAACCAACCAAACAACCGACGGACCCACCGACAGACAGACGGACCTGAATCTAAAACATTTGTACGTGTGTTTGTGTAGGCTTGAAGTAGAAATTACTTGAGCTGAGTGAAATTGAATTGAATCGAGCTGGGCCGGGTCGGTGCGAGTTATACGCATTCGATATAAATAAATAACAAATGCCAGCACAAGGCACAGTGTGGCGAAACTGAAGTGTTTAGTGCTGTGAATAAAAACAAGTAAAAGTGCATTAAGTTCGACCGTGACGAACTTTGGTTACACACCACCTCGGGTATATATGTAAACCACCTTTCGTCATAATCCGGTGAAAAATGCATAATTTATGCAAACATAGCAGAACCACATAGGACGCAGTGACTAAAATAAGTCACTGTGTCAAATTTCAACGAAATCGGATAAAAAATGCACCTTTTATGGGGCAAAGATTTTAAATGGAGAGATCGGACTATATGGCAGTTATATCCAAATCAGGACAAATCTAGGCCGACTTCAAACAGAGGTTGTCGAAGGGCTTAAAACAACTCACGTCACAAATAAAGGCGAAATCGGACAATAAATGCGCGTTTTAAGAGCACAAGACCTTAAATCGGTATATCGGTATATATCGCAGCTATATCCAAAACTGGACTGATCTGAACAAAATTGAAGAAGAATGTTAAAGCGCCGAACACAACTCACTGTCCCAAGTTTCGGCAAAATCGGACAATAAATACGCCTATTATGACCCAAAACCTTAAATCGAGAGATCGGTCTATATGGCAGCTATATCCAAAACTGGACCGATCTATGCCAAATTGCAGAAATATGTCAAGGGGTTTAACCTAACTCACTATCCCAAATTTCAGAGACATCGGAAAACAAATGCGCCTTTTATGGGCCCAAAAACGTATATCGAGAGATCGGTCTATATGACAGCTATATCCAAATCTGAACCGATCTTGGGCAAATTGAAGAAGGATGTCGAAGGGTGTAACACAACTCACTGTCCCTTATTTCGGCGACATCGGATAAATAAATGTGCCTTTTATGGGCCCAAAACTTAAAATCTGAAGATATGACAGCTATATCCAAATCTGGATCAATCTGTGCAATATTGCAGAGGTATGTCGATGGGCTTAACGTTATTCGCTGTTCGGCGACATCGGACAATAAATGCGCCTTTTATGGGCCCAAAACCTATATAATCCAAATTTGGACTATATCCAAATTTGGACCGATCTGGGTCAAATTTAAGAAGGATGTCGAAGGGCCTAACACAAATTCACTAACCCAAATTTCAGCAAAATCGAATAGTAAATGTGGCTTTTATGGGCCTAGGACCCTAAATCGGCGGATCGGTCTATATGGCAGCTATATCCAAATCTGAACCGATTTGAGCTAAATTCGCCAAGGTTGTCGAAGGGCCTAAGACAATTTACTTTCCCAAATTTTAGCAAAATCGGATAATAAATGTGGCCTTTATGCGCCTAAGACCCTAAATTAGAGGATCGGTCTATATCGCAGCTATATCCAAATCTGGACCGATCTGATCCAAATTGATGAAGAATGGCGAAGAGCTTAAGACAACTTACAGTCCCAAATTTCAGCAAAATCGAATAGTAAATGTGGCTTTTATGGGCCTAAGACCCTAAATCGGCGGATCGGTCTATATGGGGGCTATATCAAGATATGGTCCGATTTAGCCCATCTTCGAACTTGACTTGCTTATGGAAAAAAAAAACAATCTGTGCAAAATTTCAGCTCAATATCTCAATTTTTGAAGACTGTAGCGTGATTTCAATAATAGTGCACCGTACCAAATGCAAATTTTGCCCATGAACATTCCATTAAGCAACAGGGGCAAACTTCTCACATATCAATGAGTGCAGTCCGATTCAAGTTTATGCTCATGACAAGGGGCCTCCTTTTTATAGCCGAGTCCGAACGGCGTTACGCAATGCGATACCTCTTTGGAGAGAAGCTTTACATGGCATAGTACCTCACAAATGTTGCCAACATTAGAAGGGGAAAACCCCCTTTGAAAATTTTTTTCTGATGGTCTCGCCAAGATTCGAACCCAGGCGTTCAGCGTCATAGGCGGACATGCTTACCTCTGCACTACGGTAGCCTCCAGGCCCTATCAAATGCCTTGGAGATATCCAGAGCCACGACCTTACTCTCTCCAAACCGGTGGATAGAGCGACTCAATGTTCCGGCAGATATGCCAATAGGTCTCCCGTAGAGCGATTTCTGCGGAACCCATAAAGTCTATCGCTAAGAAGGCCATTGGACTTTAAGTATCTTACAAGATAATGGTTAACCATCCTCTCCATAACCTTGAAGAGACCGGAGCATATCGCAATTGGCCGGTAATTCGCAGGGTTGTTCGTCCCAACTTTTTTGGGGATGGGCTAAATGGCCAACCTTGCTTAACGTTCCCGTGCGGTAAGCAAGGTTGAAAAGATTGCGTAGTGGACGAGCAAGCGTCGAGGAACACTTACAGGGGATAAGTGTTGATATACCGTCCGGGCCCGAAGATTTATTAACGTCGAGATCCGCAAGGACCCTTTTAACTCCACGTGTTCAAAAGAATATCTGAGACATTGAACTTGATACACTTTCAATCACGCGGAGTGTTTCATTGCTAAAAGGCAAGGAAGAATTTACTGCAAACATTTCACTCAGTAGGTTAGTCTTATCAACCGGTTGGGGTTTTGTTCATCCAAAACAAGAGTTGGGAGTGCCGATGGGTTGCCCTTTACTCTTTTACCGAATGACCAAAAGCTCTTGCTTCCTCTCGGAGAACTTTGACACGAAGACGCTGTTCGTAAGGAAACTTTTCGTGTCTAAGTACTCTGATACATGAATTTCTTGCCTGTTTGCGCAGCATTTCGGTATTGGCATTTCTTAAATGCATCCTCTTTTGATCTGAGTGTATCACTGCAACCGAATATTATCCTTTGATGTAAGCGAAAAATTTTTAGTCGGAATAAATGATCTCATTCCTACTAATATTACTTCCTCCACCATTTCGTCAGCTGCATTTGCGCCACCGTTCAGAAAAATTCGTTGAGTTCAGCCCAACGTGCTCTCTCGTATACTAAATTTTACCGCTTCGGTGATGGGGAAGAGGCGGAGTGATGAGCGGAATACGAAAAGGACGCAGAAATGGTACAGTGATTGGAATTATCAAGAGGCCTAAGGACATTAACTTCATACTTCCCATGGTGCGAAATTAAGAATAGGTCAGAGTGTTATATTGGTGCCTTTAGACACATGTGTCGGCGTCGGTGCATTCACTAGTTGTAGTAGTAGACCATTCTGCGGGGCGAAAAGCTCGGCGTATTGACCCTCCAGGGTCTTATGTCCCGAATGGGAAAGCCAAGAGGAGTTGTGGACATTGAAATCGCCAGCAACAACGATTTCACTGTCCGGAAAATCCTCTAAGATTTTAGTAATTCAGTCAGAAAGGGAGTCAAAGCCGCTTAAGGAAACCTCATTTCGGAGTTTGGACTTACATGGAGTACGTGTGTTCCAAACCCAAAATTAACCCAAATGGAATTAATTTCCGGATCTTGTTACCCCAAGTGTTGTTGCCTATGGAGCACTATATCATTATGCCATTTCTATAAAAATTGTTATATTGGGTTGCCCAAAAAGTAATTGAGGATTTTTCATATAGTCGGCGTTGACAAATTTTTTCACAGCTTGTGACTCTGTAAATGCATTCTTTCTTCTGTCAGTTATCAGCTGTTACTTTTAGCTTGCTTTAGAAAAAAAGTGTAAAAAAGTATATTTGATTAAAGTTCATTCTAAGTTTTATTAAAAATGCATTTACTTTATTTTAAAAAATCCGCAATTACTTTTTGGGCAACCCAATAGTTTGCGCATTTTTTCAGTTTCTTCTCACTGTCCTTTGCATTATGACTGACTATCACTGCTCCAAGTAAGCAAAGCGAAATGTTGTATCTTTTTCTTTTCCCCCACCCCTTTTGATATTTGTAAGGGTAATGGGAAAAGGTGTAGGTATATAAAAAATCAAATAAAAGATTAGGGTAAATTACATATTTGTTCTATACATGTTCCCCCATTTTGTTACTTTTATATGCTCCTTCAACAAAATGGAAGAAAACCGTCTAACCAACCAAAAACCAAGACAAAAAACAACGCGTTTACGCCAAACAACGACGACCCTGAAAAGAAAAGTACGAGCACAAATGGACGGAATTTACAAATTAGCTCTGGAAACAACAAAAAGTTGATTGAAATGCGTTACTAGTTACATTTGTTACAGGGAGTATGCCGTAGTGGTGGCAGAGGAGGTGGTGCAGTAGGAGGATGTGGATGCGGAAGGGAACTGTTTACTTTTGTGTTCGTTCATAAATAAATGTTTATTTTACAAGGTTGACTTGTCAAGAAATTGAGGTAATCACTGAGATGGAGCGTGGAAATCAAGAATGAAATGGCTATGAGTTGATATTTGTTTTTCTACCAAGTTCACTTGATTACATTTTAAACGATTTGCTTAACTACTTTGAGTATATTGTATAAGAGTGGAACAAGTAAGAGCGTGCTAAGTTCGGCCGGGCCGAATCTTATATACCCTGCACCATGGATCGCATTTGTCGAGTTCTATGCGCGGTATCCCTTTTTAGGCAAACAAAGAATATTGAATAAGAATTGTTATGCTATTGGAACTATACCAAGTTATAGTCCGAGTCGGACCATAAATGAATGCTGAACATTGTAGAAGTCATTGTGCAATATTTCAGTTCATTCGAATAAGAATTGCGCCTTGTAGGGGCTCAAGATGCAAAATCGGCAGATAGGTTTATATGGGAGCTGTGTCAAGCTATTGAGCGATTCAGACCATATTAGACACGTATGTTGAAGGTCATGAGAGAAGGATTTGTACAAAATTTCTGCCAAATCGGATGAGAATAGCGCCCTCTAGAGGCTCAAGAAGTCAAGATCCCAGATCGGTTTATATGGCAGCTATATCAGGCTATGAACCGATTTGCGCCATACTTAGCACAGTTATTGGAAGTCATAACAAAACACCTCATGGAAATTTTCAGCCAAATCGGATGAGAATTGCGCGCTCTATTGGCTCAAGAAGTCAAGATCCAAGATCGGTTTATTTGACAGCTATACCAGATTATGAACCGATTTCAACCATACTTCACACAGTAATTACAAGTTATAATAAAACACTTCATGCAAAATTTCAGTCAAATTGAACGAGAATTGTGCCCTCTAGAGGCTCGAGAAATCAAGCCCCAAGATCGGTTTATAAGGCAGCTATACCAAAACATGGACCGATTTAAACCATACTTAGCGCAGTTTTTCGAAATGATACCAAAACATCACGTGCCCTCTAGAGGCTCAAGAAGTCAATACCCAAGATCGGTTTATGTGGCAGCTATATCTAACCATGGACTGATTTGGCTCATTTGCAATCCCAACCGACCTACACTAACAGAAAGTATTTGTGCAAAATTTCATGCGACTAGATTTACTCCTTCGAAAGTAAGCGTGCTTCGACAGACAGACGGACGGACATGGCTAGATGGACTTAAAATGACATGACGATCAAGAATATATATAATTTATGGGGTCTCAGACGTATATTTCGAGGTGTTATAAACAAAACGACGAAATTAGTATACCCCATCCTGGTGAAGGGTATAAAAATTACAAGGAAGTACTATAGGCGTTATGCCGTTTTTATACCCACCACCATAGGATGGTGGTGGGTATAAAACCGACCTACACTAGCACGCTAACTTAGCTAGTGTAGGTCGGTTGGGATAGCATATGGGTCATATGGGTCCATGTTTTGATATAGCTGCCCTATAAACCGATCTTGGGACTTGACTTCTTGAGCCTCAAGAGGGCGCAATTCATATCCGATGGGAATTAAATTTTGCAGGACGTGTTTCGCTATGATATCCAATAACTGTGCCAAGTATGGTTCAAATCGGTCCATAACCTGATATAGCTGTCATACCAATCTCCCGATTAGATTTATTGAGCCCCTAGAGGGCGCAATTCTTATCCGATTGGAATGAAATTTTGCAGGACGTGTTTTGTTATGATATCCAACAACTGTGCCAAGTATGGTTTAAATCAGTCCATAACCTGATATAGCTGTCATATAAACCGATCTGAGGACTTGACTTCTTGAGCCACTAGAGGGAGCAATTACTATCCGATATGGCTGAAATTTTGCAAAACGTATTTTGTTATGACTTTCAACAACTGTGCCACATAAGGTTCAAATCGGTTCATAACCTGATATAGCTGCCATATAAGCCGATCTGGGATCTTGACTTCTTGAGCCTCTAGAGGTCGCAATTATTATTCGATTTGCCTGAAATTTTGTACGACGGATTCTCTCATGACTGTCGACATACGTGTTTATTTTGGTCTGAATCGGTCTATAGCCCAATACAGCTAGCATATAAATCGATCTCTCTATTTTACTCCTTGAGCCCCCAAAGGGCGCAATTCTTATTCGAATTGGCTGACATTTTACACAGGTCTCCAACAAATAATTTAATTTGGTCCGATATCTTGATATCGCTCTAATAGCAGAGCAAATCTATTTTTGCCTAAGATGAGATGCCGGGAAAAGAACTCAACAAATGCGATCCATGGTGGAGGGTATATAAGATTCGGTCCGGCCGAACACGCTTTTACTTGTCAATCATCCGGTATACATAAATGTAGAGCTGTTTCTTCTTAGCCTTTGAAAAGAAATGGGCAAATTTTCTGGTCCAATGCTGAACAATTTCAATATTTTCTATACCCACTACCGAAGGATGGGGGTATATTCATTTTGTCATTCCATTTGCAACACATTGAAATATACATTTCCGACCCTATAAAGTATATATAAATAGTTGATCAGCGTAGAAATCTAAGACGATATAGTCATGTCCGTCCGTCTGCCCGTCTGTCTGTTGAAATCACGCAACAGTCTTTAAAAATAGAGATATTGAGCTGAAACTTTGCGCAGATTCTTTTTTTGTCCATAAGCAGGTTAAGTTCGAAGATGGGCTATATCGGACTATATCTTGATATAGCCCCATATATATCGATCCGCCGATTTAGGGTCTTAGGCCCACAAAAGCCACATTTATTATCCGATTTTGCTGAAATATGGGACACTAAGTTGTGTTAGGCCCTTCGCCATTATTCTGCCATGTGGGCTAGATCAGTCCAGATTTGGATATAGCTGCTATATAGACCGATCCGCTGATTTAGGGTCTTGGACCCATAAAAGCCATATTTGTTATCCTATTTTGCTTAAATTTAGAACAGTGAGTTGTGTTAGGCCAAATCTGGACCAGATCGGTCCAGATTTGGATAAACTGCCATATAGACCGATCTTTCGATTTAAAGTCTTGCGCCCATAAAAGGCGCATTAATTGTCGAATTTTGCCAACATTTGGGACAGTGAGTTGCGTTTTTTTGTCCATAAGCAGGTTAAGTTCGAATATGGGCTATATAAGACTATATCTTGATATAGCCCCCATATAGACCGACACGACGATTTAGGGTCTTGGGCCAATAAAAGCCACATTTATTATCCGATTTTGCTGAAATTTGGGACAATGAGTTGTGTTAGGCCCTTCGACATCCTACGTCAATTTGGTTCAGATCGGTCCAGATTTGGATATTGCTGCCATATATATCGATTCTCCGATTTAGGGTCTTGGGTCAATAAAAGCCACATTTATTATCCGATTTTGCTGAAATTTGGAACAGTGAGTTGTGTTAGGCCCTTCGAAATCCTACGTCAATTTGGTTCAGATCGGTCCAGTTTTGGATGTATCTGCCATATAGACCGATCCTCCAATTTAGGGTCTTAGACCAATAAAAGCTACATTTATTATCCGATTTCGCTGAAATTTGGGACAGTAGGTTGTGTTAGGCCCTTCGACATTCTTCGTCAATTTGGCCCAGATCAGTTCAAATTGGCATATATCTGCCATATAGACCGATCCTCCGATTTAGGGTCTTAGGCCCATAAAAGCCACATTTATTATCCGATTTTGCCGAAATTTGGGACAGTGAGTTTTGTTAGGGCCTTTATAATCTTGATTCAATTTGGTTCAGATCGGTTCAGATTTAGATATAGCTGCTATATAGACCGATCTCTCGATTTAAGGTCATGGGCCCATTAAAGGCGAATTTATTGTCCGATTTTGCCAAAATTTGGGACAGTGAGTTGCGTTAGGCCCCTTGACATCTTTCTGCAATTTGGCTCTAATCGGTCCAGATTTGGATATAGCTGTTTAAGAGTTGTCTCGAATATGCAAAAAAACTTCCTTGTTTCCTCATTTACACAAACTGCAACACTAAGTACAAAATTCACATGCATGCGAATCCATATCCACACGACATGAACGAATGCAAAAATATGATTATTAAGAAAAATATTGTTAATATTAATAACAATTTACGATTACGTTTTAATAACATTTTTACGTGTGAAAAGAACATTTTGAAGCGTATAAAAAATGTCACATAAACATGAAGCTGCCGCCAGCAGCTTTGCGCCAGCCCAGTCCCAGGCAGTCAATGTTTATGCCCGATGGCTTGCAGCTCCTGCTGCTACCTGCGCTGCCGCCATTGTCGTCATCAATGGCTTGCAAAGTAAATGCTGTTCCGTATGTAAAACTCAGCTACTTGAGCTGTGGTCAAGTAACTACATTTTGCAAAACTCACTCAACCCATGGCCATCATACAGTCACACCAAAAGTCACTCTGTTACATTTGTTATGGAAAATAACACAAATGTTGCAAAAGCAAATGTATTTCTTAATGTTCTTACTATTGCGTAAGATAAGCATTAATTGGTTTAAAACTAGCAGGAATCTTATGAGGCCAATGAGAGGCCTAGTACGAAATGTAGCAACAACAGAAATTAACATAAAATTCATCCGGATTAGTTACACATTTACAGCTGCTATAAAAATTACAAATGAGAGAGTTTCATAGCAGAAGTCGAGTTTATTTTTTAATTTTTTAAAAATGCACTTTATTATTATGGATTGTATACAGGCTATGTAAGAAGAATGAATTTAGAAAATGTTAATCCATTGTAAAGTCACCTTTTCCTCTCTAGGTAATAAGTTAAGGATGGGGGTATATTCATTTTGTTATTCCGTTTGCAACACATCGAAATATCCATTTGCGACCCTATAAAAAGTATTCTTGATCGTCGTAAAAATCTAATACCATCTAGCCATGTATGTCTGTTGAAATCACGCTACAGTCTTTAAAAATACAGATATTGAGCTAAAACTTTGCACAGATTCTTTGTTTTCCATAGGCAAGTTAAGTTCGAAGATTTGGATATAGCTGCCATATAGGCCGATCTCGTATTTATTGTCCGATATTGCCAAATTTTTGGGACAGTGCGTTGTGTTAGGCTCTTCGACATTCTACTTCAATTTGGGTAAGATCGGTCCAGATTAGGATATAGCTGCCATATAGACCGATCTCTCGATTTAAGGTTTTGGGTCCTTAAAAGGCTCATTTATTGTCCGATTTCGCCGAAATTTGGGACAGTGCGTTATGTTAGGCTCTTCGACATTTTTCTGCAACTTGGCCCAAATCGGTCCAGATTTGGATATAGCTGCCATATAGACCGATCTCTCGATTTAAGGTCTTGGGCTCATTAAACTCGCATTTATTGTCCGATTTCGCTGAAATTTGGGATATTGAGTTGTGTTAGGCTTTTCGACGCCCGTGTCGTATATGTTTCAGATCGGTCTGTATTTGGATATAGCTACCAAAAAGACTCGTACTTATTAGACCACGCAATGTGCGTGCCGAATATTTTCGAAATCGGACCATATTTCGATATAGCTGCTATGGCACCAAAAATTATGCATTTTTCACCGGATTATGACGAAATGTGGATTACATATATACCCCAGGTGGTGGGTATCCAAAAAATCCTTTTTATATGTTCTGTAATGGTTATCTGCATTCAAAAATCATATTTCAAAGCTACAAATTGGGATACTACATTTTTATACCCTCCACCATAGGATGGGGGTATATTAATTTCGTTATTCTGTTTGTTACACTTCGAAATATTCGTCTAAGACCCCATAAAGTATATATATTCATGATCTTTATGAAATTTTAGGTGGATCTAGCCATGTCCGTCCGTCTGTCCGCCCGTCTTCGTCCGTCCGTCTGTCTGTCGAAAGCACGCTAACTTTCGAAGGAGTAAAGCTAGCCGCTTGAAATTTGTCACAAATAACTCTTTTTAGTGTAGGTCGGTTGGGATTGTAAATGGGCTATATCGGTCCATGTTTTGATTTAGCTGCCATTTTGTTATGACTTTTAACAACTGTGCTGAGATTAGTTCAAATCGGTTCATAACCTGATATAGCTGCCATATAAACCGATATGGGTTCTTGACTTCTTGAGCCACTAAAGGGCACAATTGTTATCCGATTTGGCTGAAATTTTGCACGACGTGTTTTATTCTAACTTCCAACAACTATATTAAGAATGGTTCAAATCGGTCCATAACCTGATATAACTGCCATAAAAACCGATCTGACGTCTTAACTTCTTGAGCCACTAGAGGGCGCAATTAGTATCCGATTTGGCTGAAATTTTGCATGAGGTGTTTTGTTATGACTCTCAACAACTGTGCTAAGAATAGTTAAAATCGGATCATAAGCTGATATAGCTGTCACATAAACCGATTTGGGATCTTGACTTCTTGAGCCTCTAAAGGGCGTATGTATTATCCGATTTGGCTGAAATTTTGTACAACAGCTTCTTCCATGACCTTTAAATACGTGTCGAATATGGTATGAATCGGGTTATAGCCTCATACAGCTGTCCTATAAACCGATCTCCCTATTTTATTTCTTCAGCCCCTAAAGTACGCAATTCTTACTAGATTTGGCTGAAATTGTAAACAATGACTACTACTATTGTCTCCAATATTCGATTGAATTATGGTCCGAAATGAACCATAATTTGATATTGTTCCAATAATATAGCAATTCTTTTCTTCTATCCTTTGTTTGCCTAAAATGAGATACCGTGGCAAGAGCTCGACAAATGCGATCAATGGTGGAGGGTATATAAGATTCGGCCTGGCCAAATTGAGCACGCTTTTACTTGTTAAAGATCCGCAGGTTCTCCTGTGTCTATCCCAATTTGGGAATAAAAGTGTACTCTCCTACCAAAGGCCTTTTTATTGCTATCCTGATCGGCCTTCATTTATAGTTATACCCAACACCATGGGATGGGGGTACACTAACCTAGTCATTCCGTTTGTAACACCTCGAAATATTGATCTAGGACCCCATAAAGTATGAATATTCTTGATCGTCTCGAAATTCTGATTCGAACTAGCCATGTCCGTCCGTCCGTCTGTCGAAATCACGATAGCGGTCGAACGCGTAGATCTAGCCGTTTGAAGTTTTGCACAGATTCTTTATATTGATGTAGGTCATTGGGGATTGCAAATGGGCCATATCGGTTGAGATTTGGATATAGCTCCTATATAAACCGATCTCCCGATTTGGCTTCTTGGCCCCTGGAAGCAGAAATTTTCATCCGATTTGGCTGAAGTTTTGCACATGGTGTTCCGAAATTATTTTCAACAACGGAGCTAAGTACGGTCCAAATCGGTTTATGACCTGATATAGCTCCCATATAAACCGATCTCCTGATTTGACTTACTGAGCCACTGGAAGCCACAATTTTCATCCGATTTAGCTAAAATCTTATACATGGTGTTCTGTTATGATTTCCAACAACTGTGCCAAGTACGGTCTAAATCGGTCAAGAACATGATGTAGCTCCCTTATAAACCGATCTCCCGATTTGACTTCTTGAGCCCTTACAAGCCGCGATTTTTATCCGATTTGGCTGAAATGTTGGTTATAATGTTCTGTTATGACTCTCAACAACTATGCCAAGAACGGCCAAAATTAGTCTATAAACTGATGTAGCTCCCATGTAAACCGGTCTCTCGATCATCGTTGTTCGATTCCCAGAAAATTTAATTTTTGCTGTTTCGGCAGAAGTTTGGTATGTAGAATAAAATTATGGCCCACAAATTAATTTATTTAGTATAAATTTTCAATCCATGGTGGTGGGTTCCCAAGATTCCGCCCGGCTGAACTTAGCACGCTTTTACTTGTTTTTATTAACTACAATCAATTCAATTGTTTCTCATTCGTATAACTGATGGATGCACTCAGTTCCAGACTGCGAGTAAACTAGGCCCATTATTATGAACTTCAAAAGTAAACAAATTTTAAAACAACCTCTAGCCAATGTCAGCACAGCAATTAAATTCTAATATGTTTATATAGCAGGCCAAGAAGTCGCTGAAGACCACACACACAGTAGGCTGTGACATGAAAACAGGGTCTGGTATTCAAAATTAAAAACAATTAACCTTTCATGATGGAACTTCGAAGAAAATTCCTACCCCTAAGATAAAAGTTTTATAAACCAAAGAAACCAACAGTCAGCTGAAGAAAAATCAAAAAATTAAGAGAAAAAGAAAAAGACACATTTGCTGCTATGTCTGTCTTTGTACGCATATGTCAGCATAACTCTTAGCACCTGAAGCTCAGTCATCTGGGTTCAGCCAAAGGTATTGACAGATAAAGTGTCAAAATGACAGACCACCTAAGGCCAAAAATTCATTTAAATTCTTCGCAAGATTTTATTGTTTTTTTGGTCTTTTGCCCACAAAAGCAACAATTCAATGTCTTTATGCTGCGTTTCTTTTCCAAAAAGTCAAGCATCAAACTTCAAAACAAAACATACCGAAATCAACATTCGTTAAAAACAAGAGGACAAAAACCGACATTTTCATAGAACTGTCAGCGCTGGTGTCGTCATTGAAATGAGCATGAAAAACAAGAAAAAAAGCCAAAGGATTTCAAATGTATCGTCCAAAAACAATGCAGAAATAAAACTTTCAAAGCATAGGAATACCAATGACTACAGCGCCCTTTAACGGTGAATAGCTGAACTATTTTCAAAACGCACACACCCATCATTCATTTCATTCATTCCAATTATACCATGGCGTGGCTGGCTTTTAAAGGCAGACATCACTCTTTTGTGCTTTCTTTCAATGATGGACAGCTAAACATCAATCGCCCCACATACAAACAGCGACGGCCTCATTACACCGACGCTATAACACAGCACATGAGATTGGTTGCTACCCATATACACAATACCTTGTACTCTTTCTCTCTTTCGGCTAAGGCTAGCAGTAATTTAAAATTAATCTCTTTTCTCTCCTTCTCTCTCTTATACTCACCCCGTTGCTGTTTATGGTTTTGTAGCTCCTCCTTCGTTTAAATATGGCCTGCTTTGTGATTGGCTGTTAGTCCCCTACACTTAAACAAAGGCGTTACTTCGAATGTTGTCTTATGGTTTTTATTGCTGTTGTTTACGATTTTGTTGTTGCACTCGTTATTCATCGTCTCTGACCAGTTCTCATTTGTTGAGCTAGCCGAAGATTTGCCAAGGCAAAAAATAACAAAAAAAAACCCAACAAAAACAAACAAATGAAGGTATTGCGTGCATTGCATCTTTTGCTCGCTTAAAAAAGCCAGATCGCTTGAGGTTGTTGCCTTTCTCTTTTTTTTTTTTGGGTTTGATTTTGCGATTGTGGCCAGGAATAGTTTAGGCGTTTACAAGTCGTAATGATGACCACGTTTATGAGTGAGACTGCAACAATTTGTATTAGTTTTAATTCTTAGCAAAGGCGTAGTTACCACCAAGTTGGGCCTTGCTTTAAAGGCAAAATCGATATAAGAAAAACTCTAGAAAAATAATTTTGACCAGAGTTTTTATGAAAATTCAACAAAATTGGCTTCTTAAGAAAGGTAAATTTTTTTTGCATGAGTTATCAGACCGATCTTTTTTATTTGATTTCTGATTAAGATAAGGAAAGAAGTATGCAATAAATCAATTTTTATTATTTTATCTGAGGGGGGATGGAACCTTGCCCCCAACAAAAGATTTTAAAAATTCTTTATCTTTAAAAATCCAAACGAAATTTTCGTCTCTCTCTCAAAATAACCCAAACGCACAGTGATGAGAACTCATTTTAGGATAATTTTAGGATATTCAAGTTTACAGCAATACAAAACAAAATAAATAGGGCAGATCCGATAAATGTCCTATCCCTAATAATTCGTTATCAAATAATGAACTTTTTTTTGATGATGGAAGTATAAGTAGACTTCGGAAACATATGCAAATGCATATATTTTTGGGAGCAACGGAAACAATTTTTTGAAAACACAGAAATTCCTTTTACCGAAATACTTTTCATCATTCAGAAAACGCAAAGAAATTTTTGCATATTTTATGCAAACTGCATATGTTTGCATATTTTTTGCAAATCTTCTGCATATTTTTGACATCAAAAACGCCAGATATCGATAATGGTTGAACTTATTTAACACCCTAAAGGTAACCTAAAAACACCGGTGGCAAAAGTTCAGTTTACGGGGAAAATGGCAAAAAATCCAATGAATCCAAATTTTAAACAGTGAGTTACCTCATACCCCTCTCATCTGTGTCAAATTTAGTTTAGTGTCCATTGTGATACGGCAGACCAAGGCTTCTGGCGGGAATCGAACCCACGACCCCTGCACTGGAAATCCAAGCACGCTACCAACTCGGCTACCGGGGCGCCAAGGGGGTGTCAAAACCAGACTATGTTTGGCTTTAGCTGTTATATTGACCGATCTCCCGATTTAAACCATCCAATTCCGATTTGAGCCATAAGCGCAATTGTTTTCCATACCACTCCTCTATGTAGGAAATGCTCCAATGTCTAATCATCTTTCCCACATACCCTACCGTGCTATCACCTGCCGCAGCGATTTTGCATAAGTGAGCTCGTAGTCCAATGTGTCCCGTTATATCGATCGGTACTGCAGAGAGCTACATTTTAGGAGTATACCACGAATTTCATATAGAAATTGAGAGACAAGTATCGGGGCCGGCGCTAATCAGTTGCCTACTACAAAAGAGTGACAGAAAGGAAGAATTAGGTTCGCAGATATTAATTTATTTACAGATTGATCGAAAATGGAGAACGGCACCGAATATGGTGTCCACTACCTCGAGCTCGATATTGTAATCTCTCCCCGCATGCACAATGAGTGCAGCATTTTCCAAACGGCAAGGGCGGCCGAGTTCGTTTTATCGGCCGGACATCCGCAGAAGGAATATCTGTATATTCAGCGACAGTCAGTCAAATTTATTCAAAATAAATTTAGTTGAAGAGCATAATTTTATTCTACATACCAAACTTCTGTTAAACCAGTAAAAATTTAAGCTTCTACGAACTAAACAAGGATAATCGAGATACCGATTAATATGGGAGCTATATCAGCTTATAGTTCGACTTGGACCGCACTTGGCACAGTTGTTGGAATTCGTAACTGAACACCGCATGCAAAATTTCAGCCAAATCGGAAAAAATTGCTGCCTGCAAGCAAGACTCAAGTCAAATCGGGAGATCCGTTTATTTGGGAGCTATATCAGGTTATACACCGATATGGACCTTACTTGGCACAGTTGTTGGAAGTATCAACGGAACACTACATGCCAAATTCCAGTCAAATCAGACATAAATTTCGTCTTTTAAGGGCTCAAGAAGTCAAATCGGAAATCAGAACATTTTTTTCTGATGGTCTCGCCAGGATTCGAACCCAGGCGTTCAGCATCATAGACGGATATGTTAACCCCTGCGCTACTTGGCGCAGAACACTATATGCAAAATTTCAGCCAAATCGGTCGAAAATTGCGGTTTCCTGGGGCTCAAGAAGTCAAATCGGGAGATCGGTTTATATGGGAGTTATATCTAAATCTGAACGATTTACAATCCTCAAAGATCTACACCTTAGTTAGTATCTGAGCAAAATTTCAAGCGGCTAGCTCTAGACGTTCGACCGCTCTCATGATTTCGACAGACGGAGGGACAGACGGACATGGCTAGATCGACTCATAACATTGAGACGATCAAGAATTTATATACTTTATGTGGTCTTAGACGAAAATTTCGAGGTGTTACAAGAGGAATGACTAGATGGGGGTACACCCCATCCTAGGTGATAGGTATGACAAGATAAGTACACATTTAGCCCACATTAGCATAAGAAATTATGATATCTCTCGATGATGTTATAGCACCGACATTCCATATGATAGTTTTCATTTCCTCTTCCAATGTCAGGCTTAATGTCTTAGTAGAAAAAGGATAGTTGGATATTTCTTCTTTCAGGTACTAGAGGGGCTAAGAAGGGTTTGTCGAGTCCGATTCAAGAACTTCATGCTGGCGTCTTAATGCTACGAAAAGGTGCATTGACGCATCGTCTTAAGTAGAGAAGTTGGAATATGATGTAAACTCTGCGGCCGAAGTAGAGAGAAGCTTGAGGAATCACAATGGGCCACATAGGGCCTCAGCTTATATCAAGACAATGTTTTGGCATCATACTTCTTAAACTTACCTAACCTAAGTGGATATATGTTGTGAGGTGAAATCAAGGAATAGTTTAATTAATCAAATATCAAACCAGTAAGGAAAGGCAAAAATCGGGCGGTGCCGACTTTATTATACCCTAAACCTACCCTATAAACACAAAAGGGAAGGCTACCTCTAATTCTGAACCAATTTTGATGGATTCATCCAGATAGATTATTAAAATTCCTGTATCAAATTTCGAGCAAAGTAAATATGTTCAAAATGTAATAACTACGGTTGACATATGACAACAATTTATCCAAAATCTGACGAACAAATACATGGGAGCTATATCTAAATCTGAACCGATTTCGACCAAACTTTATGGATATTGTAAAATTCGTCGAAGAAAGCGTTGTACAAAATTTTTGGGAAGATTGGTCAAAAAATGCGCTTGCAGTGGGTCTAAAAGTGAAAATCGGCCGATATACATATATGGCAGCTATAACTAAATCTGAGCCGATTTCTTTGAAATTCACCAGAAATATCGAGAATCATAAGAAAATCCTTTCTGCCAAATTTTGAGAGAATCGCTTAACAAATGACCATTTTATTGCTGTATTACTGCAAATCGGACGAACATATATATGGGAGCTATATCCAAAACTGAACCGATTTCTATGAAATTCAACAGAAATGTCGAGAGTCATAAGAAAATCCTTCCTGTCAAATTTCGAGAGAATCGCTTAACAAATGACCATTTTATTGCTGTATTACTGCAAATCGGACGAACAAATATATGGGAGCTATAACCAAATCTGAACCGATTTCCATGAAATTCACCAGTAATATTGAGAGTCATACGAAAATACTTCTTGCCAAATATCGAGATAATCGCTTAACAAATGACCATTTTATTGCTGTATTACTGAAAATCAGACGAAAGTGTATATGGGAGCTATATCCAAATCTGAACCGATTTCTATGAAATTCACCAGAAATATTGAGAGTCATAAGAAAATCCCTCCTGCCAAATTTCGAGATAATCGCTTAACAAATGACTATTTTATTGCTGTAATACAGCAAATCGGACAAACAGATATATGGGAGCTATATCCAAATCTGAACCGATTTCTATGATATTCACCAGTAATATTAAGAGTCACAAGAAAATCCTTCCTGCCAAATTTTGAGATAATCTCTTAACAAATGACCATTTTATTGCAGTATTACTGCAAATCGGACGAACATATATATGGGAGCTATATCTAAAAATGAACCGATTTCTATGAAATTCACCATTAATACCGAGAGTCATTCCTGCCAAACTTCGAGAGAATCGGTTAACAAGTGACCATTTTATTGCATTATTACTGCAAATCGGACGAACATATATATGGGAGCTATATCTAAAACTAAACCGATGTCTATGAAATTCACCAGAAATATCGAGAGTCATAAGAAAATCCTTCCTGCCAAATTTCGAGAGAATCGCTTAACAAATGACCATTTTATTGCTGTATTACTTCAAATCGGACGAACATATATATGGGAGCTATATCCAAAACTGAACCGATTTCTATGAAATTCACCATTAATAACGAGAGTCATAAGAAAATCATTCCTGCCAAACTTCGAGAGAATCGGTTAACAAGTGACCATTTTATTGCAGATCGGACGAACTTATATATGGAAGCTATATCCAAATCTGAACCGATTTTTTATACCCTCCACCATAAGATACTATATACCCACCATAAGATACTAATTTCGTCATTCTGTTTGTAACTACTCGAAATATTCGTCTGAGACCCCATAAAGTATATATATTCTTGATCGTCGCGACATTTTATGTCGATCTAGCCATGTCCGTCCGTCTGTCCGTCCGTCCGTCCGTCCGTCTGTCTGTCGAAATCACGCTAACTTTCGAAGGAGTAAAGCTAGCCGCTTGAAATTTTGCACAAATACTTCTTATAGGTATAGGTCAGTTGGGATTGTAAATGGGCTATATCGGTCCATGTTTTGATATAGCTGCCATATAAACCGATCTTGGGTCTTGACTTCTTGAGCCTCTAGAGGGCACAATTCTTATCCGATTTGAATGAATTTTGGCACGAAGTATTTCGTTATGATATCCAACAACTGTGCCAAGTATGGTTGAAATCGGTTCATAACCTGATATAGCTGTCATGTAAACAGATCTGGGGATTTGACTTTTGAGCTTCTAGAGGGCGCAATTCCTATCCGATTTGGCTGAAATTTTGCATGACGTATTTTATTTTTACTTTTAAAAACTGTGTCAAATAAGGTTCAAATCGGTTCATAACCTGATATAGCTGCCATATAAACCGATCTGGGATCTTGACTTCTTGACCCCTAGAGATCGCCATTATTATCCGATATGCCTGAAATTTTTTACGACGGATCCTCTCATGACCATCAACAAACATGTTTATTATGGTCTGAGTCGGTCTATAGCCCGATACAGATCCCATATATATCGTTCTCTCTATTTTACTTCTTGAGCCCCCAATGGGCGCAATTCTTATACGAATTGGCTGAAATTTTACACAGGTCTCCAACATATAATTTAATTGTGGTCCGAACCGGACTATATCTTGATATCGTTTTAATAGCGAGCAACTCTTTTCTTATATCCTTTTTTGCCTAAGAAGAGATGCCGGGAAAAGAAGTCGACAAATGCGATCCATGGTGGAGGGTATACAGGTTTCGGCCCGGCCGAACTTAGCATGCTTTTACTCGTTTTTAATTCAAAGTAATTATCCACAACTCTTCCTCAAGATTTCCCCTAGAAAATGTTCTCTCCTACGTCAATGTCTTTGCTTGCTTGTATTTCCATGCATGCATGTGTTTTATAATTTTTCTCACTACAAAAAAAAAAAAAAAACAGTTCTCATGTCCGTTTGTATGTTTGTGGCATTTCAATTCGATTAATTGTGGTTGGTGATAATTTTTCTTGTTGCATTCGCCACTGCCAGTTGCTGGCTAACCACCTGAATTATGTCTAGTTACAATTAATTATACTTTCTAATGGCCTAGAAGTGTAATTAGTTAAAAACCAAGCGCAGAGAATATCATTTTCATGTAATGGCAATCTGGAAATGGCATCATAAGAAGAAATTAATAAATTTCTACACAACTTGCGACTACTAAGAAATGCGAAAACTATTTATAATTGTAATGAATAAATTAGTCGAGCTAAATTTACACATGTAATTGAATTTAATATGGATACAAATTAAGATAAAAATGTTGAGAAAGTTGAAGGTATAGACCTGTGCTAGGTTATCATCCATTAAAATGACTTTACTAAGCTTATTGGGTATTTAAGCAATTGAGATCGCTAAAGAAATTCAAAAGGGAGATTAAAGCCTTTAATGACTTGAATGGGACTTGATTATTAGAAAACCTGAGTGAGCAGGGAAATTGCAGTTAAATCTAAAGTAAAAGTAAAGATAATCCGGAATTGGTTTACAAGGTGATTCGCAGAATCATGCTTGGCATATATGCTAAAAGTCCTAGCAAAATATTAAATACAGAATTCCAGCTAAATTTTAAACGAATTGTGTCCTCTAAGTACCCGTGAAGGCCTTAACTAGTAAAAGCGTGCTAAGTTAGGCAGGGCCGAATCTCATATACCCTCCATCATGAATCGCATTTGTCGTGCTCTCTTCCCGGTATCTCTTTTTAGGCAAACAAAGGGTAAAAGAAAAGAATTGCTATGCTAATTGAATTGAGTGTTGGAGACCATAGTAGAAGTCATGGTGTAAAACTTCGGCCAAACCGAATAAGAGTTACGTCCTTTAGGGGCTGAAGAAGTAAAATAGGGAGATCGGTTTATAGGGGAGCTGTATTAGGCTTTAAACCAATTTAGACCACATTCGACACGTATATTGAAGGTCATGGGAGAAGCCGTTGTACAAAATTTCAGCCAAATCGGATAATAATTGCGCAATTTAGAGGCTCAGAAAGTCAAGATCCCAGATCGTATTATAAGGCAGCTATATCAGGTTATGGACTTGAACCATACTTAGCATAGTTGTTGAAAGTAATAACAAAACACCTCATGCAAAATTTCAGCTAAATCGGATAATAATTGCGCCCTCTAGTGGTTCAAGAAGTCAAGACCCCAGATACGCAGCTATATCAGGTTATCGACCGATTTAAACCATACTTAGCACAGTTGTTGGAAGTCACAACAAAACACCTCATGCTTAATTTCAGCTAAATCGGATAATAATTGCGCCCTCTAGTGGTTCAAGAAGTCAAGATCCCAGATCGGTTTATATGGCAGCTATATCAGGTTATGGACCGATTTGAACTGTATTTGGCATGTTGGATGTCACAACAAAACACGTCATGCAAAATTTCAGCTAAATTGGATAAGAGTTTCGCCTTCTAGAGGCTAAAGAAGTCAAGACCCCAGATCGGTTTATATGGCAGCTATATCAAAACATTGACCGATTTGAACTATTCTTAGTACAGTTGTTGGATGTCACAACAAAACACGTCATGCAAAATTTCAGCTAAATTGGAATAGAATTGCGCCTTCTAGGAGCTCAAGAAGTCAAGATCCAAAATCGGTTTATATGGCAGCTATATCAAAACATGGACCGATATGGCCCATTTACAATCCCAATCGACCTACTAGTGTAGGTCGTGTGCAAAATTTCAAGCGGCTAGCTTTACTCCTTCAAAAGTTAATGTGCACAAACACAAACAAATTGGCAGGGTTAGGTTAGGTTAGGTTGAAAAGAGGGTGCAGATATTTATCCGCCCCATGCCACTATGCACGTACATCTAAACCAGTAATCGGCTTGTTGTGCGCTCTAAAAACTACGAAGTAACCTCTCAAAAAGAAAATTTTAAGTTAGAAATTCCGCGTCACTTACAAAATCCTTAATAGTTTTCCGTACCACTCCCCAAAGTTGATTCATGTCTGGTATTGTGTCCCCACCTAAGTGCCGGTATCTGTTAGACGCGAAAGCCGGGCAATGACAAAGGAAATGCTCCAACGTCTCATCATCTTCCCCGCATGCCCTTCACATGCTATCACTTGCCGCACCGATTTTGCATAAGTGAGCTTGTAGTCCTATGTGTCCCGATATGATTGCAAATTTTGCCCATGAACATTCCACTAAGGAACAGGGGCAAACTTCTCACATATCAATGAGTGCAGTCCGATTCAAGTTTTAAGCTCAATGATAAGGAGCCCACTTTTTATAGCCGAGTCCGAACGGCGTACCGCTGTGCGACACCTCTTTGCAGAGAAGTTTTACATGGCATATTACCTCACAAATGTTGCCTGCATTAGGAGGGGAAAACCACCGCTGAAAACATTTTTTTTTTCTGATTGTCTCGCCAGAATTCAAACCCAGGCGTTCAGCGTCATATGCTAACCTCGGCGCTACGGTAGCCTCCATCCCGTTATGATACCAATAGCTATACTGACCTCCTTCTTGCTTCCTTTCAGTAATAGCCTCGTCTTCTAACGATCTGAAGCCCCCCATAGGATTTTCGCCGTCCTACCGACCGTTTCGCTATTCCACAATGTTGCATGCGCATTCGTCGCCCACTCCCTTAACTTGGACTGCGTCGACCCGAAAGGTTTTGGGGTTAACAAAGTTTATTGACGGCAGTCCTCTGGCCTTCACCACCAAATCGTCTGCCCTTTCATTCCCCCCTACTCCGTTATGGCCCGGCACCCAAACGATTCGGATTTTTCCCATCCCCAGACAAGGCGTTAATCTCCTTCTTACACTGCAGGACTCTTCGTGACCTTACCGTCCTGGTTGTTATTGCCCTTATGGCAATTTTACTATCGGTAAAGATGTTCCCACTCGACGTCCTTGCGTTAGCACTACACCACTTCACGCATTCCCTGATCGCCCGAATCTCCGCCTGCAGCACCATATTATGGTCAGGCATTCTAAAACAGATCTCAGTGCCTGGGTTCTTAATGCAGACCCACTCTGTCCTCTAGCTTTGTGCCATCCGTGTAAAATGATCTTCCAGCTGGCAATACTAGGGTTCCGTCAATCCAAGACTGTGCCGATGGCAGCAGTGCCTCGCACTTGACTTCAAGGTTCATCTCAGGTATCCGATCGGGAACCTCTACCCTTCCTTTCAAGTTTCCTATCATAGCCTCGATTATACCGCGATGGTATGAGCTGCTCCCATCCTCAATCGATTCACCCATCGCCTTAAGTCTCATAGCCGTAGTGGCTGCCTCACACTTAATATGTATGTAAATGGGTCGGATATCTAGAATAGTCTCCAGTGCCCTAATGGGCGTGGTCCTCATCGCTCCGTCCATGCCAAGACAACATGTTCTCTGAACCTGTTGTAAGGTTCTTATGTTGAACTTTTTCTCCATGGCAGTCCACCAAACTACTGAGGGGTAAGTAAGTATTGGGGTAATCACGCCCCTGTAGAGCCAGTGGACTATTCTAGGATTCAGGCTACATTTTGAGCCATAGTGCCCAACATCTGTGAGCCTTCTCAGTACGCTCCTGAATGTGACACTTCTTATTCACTTTCCTGTCCAAGATCACACCTAAGTATTTGACCTTGTCAGATATAGAAATCGTCCTATTGAGGAAACGTGGTGCGTTAATTTGGCTCACCTTCGTCTTCCTCGTGAACAGGCATATTTCAGTCTTCTCTGGGTTGACATTGAGAGCACTGGGTCTAGCCCAGTCATATGCCATATGCAAGATCCTTTCGACCCTTCAGCATAGCTCGTTCGGATCCTTACCCTTTAGAAGTATTATAACATCGTCTGCGTAACAGACAAATCCCTCCTCAGTCAGGTTCAAATCCCTCCTCAGTCAGCATCCGTAATAGGTCATTTATGGTGGTCACCCATAGGAGTGGCCTCCAAGTACCGGTGATGTCATTAAAATGGATCTGGTCATATAGAAAATGCATCTGCTATCAGGCGGATTTGGGCTACTCCGGCCTTGAATTTTGATAGTCGTAGCAGAGCACCTGGAGGCCCCCGTGGCACTGAGGTTAGCATGTCCGCCTTTGACGCCGAACGTCTGAGTTCAAATCCCGGCATGAAAATCAGAAAATTTTTCAGCGGTGGTTTTCCCTTTACTAAAGCTTGCTACATTTATGAGGTAACCTGCCATGTTAAATCTTCTCTACCAAGTGATGTCGCTATGCGGCACGCCGTTCGGACTCATCGGCACAAACGAGGAGGTCCCTTATCATTGAGCTTAAACTTTAATCGAACTGCACTCATTGATATGAAAGAAGTATCCTCTGTTCCTTAATGGAATATAGAGTACTGCATATATTGCAACACAATTTTAGCCAATCACCTGCTAATCTCTCCTACTTCAGGTTAAACCTAAAATATTGGGTTGCCCAAAAAGTAATTGCGCATTTTTTAAAAGAAAGTAAATGCATTTTTAATAAAACTTAGAATGAACTTTAATCAAATATACTTTTTTACACTTTTTTCTAAAGCAAGCTAAAAGTAACAGCTGATAACTGACTGAAGAAAGAATTCAATTACAGAGTCACAAGCCGTTGACAAAATTTGTCAACGCCGACTATATGAAAAATCCGCAATTACTTTTTGGGCAACCCATAGTTCCAATTTCTTCCTCATTATTTACCTTTATTAACCCAATTACACAATGTGCTATTAATTTTCCCCATAATTAACTAAAGCTGAACTACCAACCAATAGCCACCATCCATAATAATTGAAAGAATATGGTGTAAGAGTTAATAAGTGAAATAAATAATCACGCAAGAAATTGAACATGACACTAATTAATTTATCGCTTTTCAAATACTACAAACATTGAACGCTTAAAGTCCATTTTTTTCCTATATGTAAGACTGAAATTAGCAAAAAAGTGTTTTCTACCAAATCGACGAACGTCACTCAAGCATACATACATGTGACAGGCATACGACGAAGGCCGGCAGGACGGCAGGATGGCGAAACATTTGGTGGAACGACTCTGCTAACTAGCTTTTAACAAATTGCAGTGGTACATTAAACTGAAATGAGCAACAAGCCCCAGTGACAGTACTAGCAGCCCGAAACAGCTAAAACATAGCTTTTAAATTGCAATTCGTTGTTCGAGAGACATTTAAAGCAATACTGTTGTGACAACATTGTCACTCATTTAATAATTTATTAAACACTTTGTCCCCTCACTCTCTCCTTCATACTCTCATGTGTTTCGATCTCTTAGCCAATGACCAAAAATGATGATATACTGGCAACGGGGGGAATGTACAGAGCAACTTCGAGTGTCTCAATATATGGACCATTTTTAAAAGAAACAAACAAACAGCCAAAGGAATGTGAAGTGGAAGACATTTTGAAAATCGTTGATTAATAGGTGGTTCTTTGCTAGGCTTTTCTGAACGAAGAGAATTCTAGAAGTTAATGGTCTATTTCTACTCCTGGCCGGACTTCGAACCTGGGAATACGGAGCGGAGCAACACCAAGAGCCGTTGCCGTTGTCTAGCGTTCGAAGCCATCAATACAACTTCCAAAAAATGCACAAAAGACATGTGTATACCACGAAGTAGAGCTGGAAAAATATCGATGGCATTATCGATATTTTAGTTCTTGTCTGAATATCGATTCATATTTTCACTATCGATACTATCGGCAAAGTTAATTTTTATACCCTCGACTAATTTCGACATTCTGTTTGTAACTACTCGAAATATTTGTCTGAGACCCCATAAAGTATATATTTTCTTGATCGTCGCGACATTTTATGTCGATCTAGCTATGTTCGTCCGTCTGCCCGTCCGTCCGTCTGTCCATCCGTCCGTCTGTCCGTCCGTCCGTCTGTCCGTCTGACCGTCTGTCCGTCTGTCTGTCGAAGCACGCTAACTTCCGAAGTAGTAAAGCTAGCCGCTTGGAATTGTTCACAAATACTTCTCATTAGTGTATGTCGGTTGGTATTGTAAATGCACCATATCGGTCCATGTTTTGATATAGCTGCCAAATAAACCGATCTTGGGTCTTGACTTCTTGAGCCTCTGGAGGGCGCAATTCTTATCCGATTGGAATGAAATTTTGCACGAAGTATTTTGTTATGATATCCAACAACTATGCTAAGTATGGTTCAAATCGGTCCATAACCTGGTATAGCTGTCATATAAACCGATCTTGGATCTTGACTTCTTGAGCCTCTAGAGTACGCAATTCTTATACGATTGGAATGAAATTTTGCACCACGTGTTTTGTTATGATGTCCAACAACTGTGCCAAGTATGGTTAAAATCGGTTCATAACCTCATATAGCTGTCATGTAAACAGATCTGGGGACTTGACTTCTTGAGCCTCTAGAGGGCGCAATTCCTATCCCATTTGGCTGAAATTTTGCAGGACGTATTTTATTCTTACTCTCAACAACTGTGTCAAATAAGGTTCAATTCGGTCTATAACCTGATATAGCTGCCATATAAACCGATCTTGGGTCTTGATTTTTTGAGCCTCTAGAGTGCGCAATTCTTATCCGATTGGAATGAAATTTTGCACGACGTGTTTTGTTATGATATCCAACAACTGTGCCAAATATGGTTCAAATCGCTCAATAACCTGATATAGCTGTTATATAAACCGATCTTGGGTCTTGACTTTTTGAGCCTCTAGAGGGCGCAATTCTTATCCAATTTGGCTGAAATTTTGCATGACGTATTTTATTCTTACTTTCAACTACTGTGTCAAATAAGGTTCAAATCGGTCCATAACCTGATATAGCTGTCATATAAACCGATCTGGGATCTTGATTTCTTGAGCCTGTAGAGTTCGCAATTATTATCCGATTTGCCTGAAATTTTGTACGACGGATCCTCTCATGACCATCAACATATTATGGTCTGAATCGGTCTTTAGCCCGATACAGCTCCCATATAAATCGATCCCTCTATTTTACTTCTTGAGCCCCCAAAGGGCGCAATTCTTATTCGAATTGGCTGACATTTTACACAGGTCTCCAACATATAATTTAATTGTGGTCCAAACCTGACCATATGTTGATATCGTTCTAATAGCAGAGCATATATTTTCTTATATCCTGTTTTGCCTAAGAAGAGATGCCGGGAAAAGAACTCGACAAATGCGCTCCATGGTGGAGGGTATATAAGATTCGGCCCGGCCAAACTTAGCACGCTTTTACTTGTTATGTGTTACAAACGAAATGGTGAAGTTACTATACCCCCATCCTGGAGGGTATAGTAATGGAATAGCCCAATCTTACTTTTATACTAACATAACCGAATAGAAAAATCTTATCGGCCTATAAAAAGTGTTTTGGCTAACAATCCATAGTTTAGCACTTTTTTTATTTTGTAACGAAATGTCACTGCCGATGGGTTTTTTGTCGATATCAAAGTTACAGAAGAATTTCGAGAATTTTTTTCTATCAACCAACAGCAGGGGATGTCCCCTATGAAGGCAGTGCATTGCATTGGCGAATGGAAACTAGGAATTGAAGGGGGGGGGGGGGGGGGGGGGGGGGGAGGAAGGATGGAGGTATTTATTGAATTTTGTTTTAAATTTCTGGATGACTTAGAGGGTGGGAAAAACATTAGCCGGAAGTCGATTTTACGTACGAACGAAATAAGAATTCCCTCTATAATGCATTGTCCGCTCCGCTGGCCAACCAGTTACAAACAGGTATGAGTTCCTGAAATGTCTGGTATCCCTGTCAAACATCCTTACATCAGGAATAAGAAGTCGAATATCAGACGAACACATACCATGAAAGTACCAATAGAACAGCATCAAACAACCCACATTGCGACGATGTTCAAGGGGGCCAATAGAGTTGGATACCCTACTGTCCCCAATCAACGCCATCGCTCTCCTCTGCACACGGTCCAGTATGTGAGTTGTACTCAATTTTCGGCCTTGTGAATGTGGTATAGATGTTAAGAAGATCAGATGGAGTGAAGTAATTCTTACACCGTTTAAGAAAGCCTAAACACTTGAATGCTTCTTTTGACTCTTCAAATACATGTTTAGCCCAAAGGACATAATTTTGTATTTTCATGCCCAGAACATCAAGAGCTTTTGATTGCTCAACATTTGTACTGTTAAAAGACAAAGATGTGTGACAACAAACTGCACTGAGTTCATCGATACATTCAAATCTACTTGATTCATTCGACCCCACTCAAAAATGGGCAGCAAATCCTGGTAGAGTGTATTGTCCATAACCCGCCTCTTGTCCTCAATCTCTCGACGGCTCGGCCTATGGTCGAATGAGTACGAATGACAGAGATTACTGTCATCCGCAAATGACTAAATCGAATTCGATGTCTGACTCAACAGATCGTTGATGAAAATAAGAAAAAGTGAAGGAGAAAGAACAGAGCCCTGGGGTACACCTGCGGTCAATTTATGCTCATTGAATGAGACACCATCTATAACGACGTATAGTGC